>NC_084509.1:5695000-5995000 GCF_024500385.1 Phyllopteryx taeniolatus | reverse complement strand
ACCTCTATGTCTATTAAGAAAAGGTACATACATGAGAGTACCTCCACTAAGTTTATGGAGACCATTGCTGTGCCCCAAACCGTGAATGCTGAGACAGTTGATGAACTTTTGGATAATTTCACCTGTAAAATCTCAAATGTCATGAATGCTGTCGCTCTTATTAAAACTAAGACAATCTTGAGGCAACCCAGAACACCGTGGAGGAGCACAATGATGGTAAAGACCTCTAAATCAAAGTGTAGGAAAGCAGAACATAAGTGGGGAAAAACTAAACTCCAGATTGACTATGACCTCTACAGACTAAGTCTCTGTAATTATAACCAAGAGTTAGTCAGGGCTAGACAGATACACTTTTCTGAACTCATCAGTAAGAACTTCAACAATACTTGCACTTTGTTTGCCGTGGTTGACAAGCTCACAACCACCCACCCCGAATCAGATAGCTCCAGAACTCCTAACAGCAGATAAATGCAATGAATTTGCTTGTTATTTTAGTGAAAAAATACAATCCATCAGGTTAAATATTAGCACATATCAGCAAAATGATCAAATGAAACTACATCTGAAGCCACCCAGGAAAAACCATGTCAGATTTTGATACAGTTGACCAAAAAAACTGTAGCGAAAACAGTTCAGCAGGTGAAACCATCAACGAGCTGTCTTGACTCACTACCATCTGACTTCTTCAAAGCTTTGCGAAGTCTGTGCTAACTGATTTGCAGCAAATAATCAATTTCTCACTTCAGTCAGGCGATTTTCCTAAAACTCTTAAAGTAGCTGCCATTAAGCCTCTGCTAAAAAATAGAATGCTGTACGCTTCCATGTAAGCAAGCTATAGACCCATCTTAAATCTTCCTTTCATAGCCAATATTGTTGAGAAAGTTATTTTTAATCAACTCAGCAATTTCTTAAAACATAAATGGACTTTTTGACAAATTTAAATCAAGTTTCCGAACTCATCACTGTATAGAATCTGCTCTTATCAAAGTGCAAAATGATATAAGGTTGAATATTGACTAGTGAAAGGTGTAAATTCTGGTCTTGTTGGACCTCAGTGCGGCTTTTGATACATCCATCCATCCATCCATTTTCTTTTACCGATTATCCTCACTAGGGTCGCGGGCTGCTGGAGCCTATCCCAGCTATCTTCGGGCGGGAGGCGGGGTACACCCTGAACTGGTCGCCAGCCAATTGCAGGGCACAGAAACAAACAACCATTCGCGCTCACATTCACACCTACGGGCAATTTAGAGTCTTCAATCAACCACGCATGTTTTGGTGATGTGGGAGGAAACCGGAGTGTCTGAAGAAAACCCACCCAGGCACAGGGAGAACATGCAAACTCCACACAGGCGGGGCCAGGATTTGAACCCGGGTCCCCAGAACTGTGAGGCAGATGTGCTAACCAGTCGTCTACCGTGCCGGCACTTTTGATACAGTAGATCATAATATACTGCTGAACAGGTTGGAAACATGGGTAGGACTAAATGGAACAGTCCTTAAATGGTTCATGTCCTACCTGGAGGAAAGGAGTTATTTTGTAACCATTGGAAATTCAATCTCATCGAATGGCAATGACCTATGGGGTCCCTCAAGGGTTAGTTCTTGGACGCCTCCTGTTCAGCCTATATATGCTACCCTTGGGTGAAATTCTTCAGAACTTTAATTTTGACTATCATAGCTATGCAGATGCCATACAGTTATATCTAGCAGTGTCTCCAGATGACTACAGTTCAATTGAGGTGTTGTGTCTCTGTCTAAAACAGATAAATAACTGGATGAGCCAAAATTTTCTTCAATCAAACCACAACAAAACTGCGATAATGTTTTTGGCAATAAAGAAAAGACGATTGCTGTCAGTAAATACCTGGAGTCACTCTCTTTAAAAACCAAAGACCAAGTCCAAAACCTTGGTGTTCTCATAGATTCAAAACTGACGTTCAACAATAATTTCAAATAAATTACTAACACTGCCTTCTACCATCTGAAGAACATATCCAGAGTGAAGGCATGCATGTGTCAAGCAGACCAGGAGAAGCTCATCCATGCTTTTATCTCAAATAGACTTTACTTTTGTAATAGTCTTCTGACTGGACTCCCTAAAAAGAGCATTAAACAGCTGCAGCTCATTCAGAATGAGAACAAAGAGGTCTGAGCATATTACTCAAATTCTAAAGTCTTTACACTGGCTTCCAGTCAGCTTTAGAATAGATTTTAAAGTTCTGCTACTGGTCTACAAATCAAAACGGTTTAGGTCCTGAATACATGAATGAAATGCTAATGGATTATAAACCCAGTAGGGCTCTGAGATCGACAGACTCAGATCAAATAGTGCAGCAGAGAGTCCAAAGCAAACATGGTGAAGCAGCATTTAGCTATTATGCGGCACACAAATGGAATAAGTTGTCAACAGAAGCTACGTCAGCCCCAAATGTGCATGTTTTTCAGGCCAGGTTAAAAACTCTTCTTTTTTCCCATGCTTTTTAGAGCATTTCCACTTTTAAATTATATTTATTGCACTGTACACTGTTTTCATTGTATTTGTATTGTATTTTTCTTTGTTTTAAATGTTTATAAGATGTTTTTTTGTTTTTTGTTTTTAAATGCTTGCCTAATATATACATATATATATATATATATATATATATATACTTATTTGAAGGCCATTTTGGAAATGACGTCAATAATGCCTGTCAGAAGCATAGAGCTGTGATTGATTTCTTTTGCTTTTGATTCCAACCTTTGTTTAGCACACACACCATGATGATGTTTGGTCCTTTATTTGCCATACTTGTTGCGGAAAAGGCATAGAAAGTCAAAGAAAAAGAAAACACATCCTTTGAAATTTGATGAACAAAGGTCTTCCACAATATATTGACGAGGTTGAAATGCAGAGATTTTGTATGACTTTTGAGGTATGACCCTTAAAATTCAGAATGGTATGTTTTCAGGAGGGTTAGGCCTCTCACTCATTGCAGTCATATTTTTTTTACTCATATTTTGTGTCCACCCCCCTTCAGACAAGGACCATCCGTCATAGAGTCATCTCAGGATTCAACATGGTTCTCCAAAATCAATGGCTCATTGACTCCCCCAGCAGCAAACGTGGACACACGTCAATCTCGTTGACAACTACAAAAAAGAAACAGGAATACAAATTGGGCTCACTGTCTGACTGAGAGGGCGAGTGAGCGGATCATTGACAATCATGACAGAAATCCATCTCTGAGGCTTGAATCCTCCTTTATACTTGTGTCCCCCCTAGATCCCCACACACCCCAAGTCCCTGAGTGCATGTCAATATAGACATGCTTGTAATAGAAATTTCATGTTACTGAGTTTCAATGTACAGATGCTGATGATCATTAATAATGGGAGATGGGCTGAAGCTGCGAGTGGCTTTGCTGTTTATTGATTGTAAATGCGCTGAGAGGTTAATTGACATTTCGCTAATCGACACCCCAGAAATGCAGACTGGCCAATCACAGCGCAGCAAAGAACAGAGGTTTATACTTTCCTGACAGTCAAGGTTAATGATAAGTTTTTGAGATATTTTAGGGTTTGGATGTATTGCTTCTCCTTTAAAAGGTAAGTGGCAGTATAGTGACTTAGTGGTTAGCATGTGCGCGTTCAAATCTCTATTGTTACATATTTGTGTGGAGTTTGCATGACCAAGGGTTTTTGCTTGGTACTCTGACTTCCTCCATATCCCCACAACATACTTTTTAGATTTATTCCCTTTCTGCTTAACTCTATTCAGGGGTCACCTCAGCGAATCACCGTGTTTCATCTCCCCGTGTCCTGTCCCTGCTCTAACTCCAGCTATCTGCAAGTCTTCCCTCACCACATCTATGAATCTCTTTTTTCTTCCTCTTTGCCTTTCCAGCATCCTTCTACCGATATATCCTGTGTCCCTCCTCTGCACATGTCCAAACCATCTCAGTCTGGCATTTTTAGATTAATTGAAGACTAAATTGTCCATAGGTGTAGGGGTTGAATGACTAAAGATTTTTTATAGTTGACTATAATGTGATGAAAGTATAGTTGAAGTGGATTAACTGATGACATCATTGCCATTTTCTGAGACCGTGCAGAATTCCCTAACTTTTTTTGCCCTACGGACTTGTTATCTTGATGGGCAGACATAAAAACAGACCAAAAAAACATGATTGCAAATATAGTTTAACTCTGAATATCCATCCATCCATTTTCTGAGCCGCTTCTCCTCACTAGGGTCGCGGGCGTGCTGGAGGCTATCCCAGCTGTCATCTGGCAGGAGGCGGGGTACACCCTGAACTGGTTTCCAGCCAACCGCAGGGCACATACAAACAAACAACCATTCGCACTTACAGTCACACCGAAGGGCAATTTTAGAGTCTCCAATTAATGCATGTTTTTAGGATGTGGGAGGAAACCAGAGTGCCTGGAGAAAACCCATGCAGGCACGGGGAGAACATGCAAACTCCACACAGGCGGGGCTGGGGATTGAACCCGGGTCCTCAGAACTGTGAGGCTGACGCTCTAACCAGTTGTCCACCGTGCCGCCAACTCTGAATATAGTTGTTATAATTAGTGCGAGTTCTGCACATGTTCCTCTTCAACAAACTGGCCGGTCTCATTTTCTTTTTCATTGAGACGACTTTCGACTTGGTCTTCTGCTGATGCTACTGTAAAATGCTCTGTCGAGCAGCAGAATGTCCATCCAACAAGACAGCGTCATACATCTGCGCGGGTCCCAGAGTATGAGAATAAGATGGTGGATGGAAATATCGGTGAGCCTCGCGACCTTCGGCTATTTCGTCTTAAAAGATTAATACCAGCAGTAATATGGGCCTGGCAAGGAACGAGAGCAGCGGCACAAAGTGAACCTGCATCTTTGTCGCCAAAATGCTATGTAGTGTATTTTGGTTTGGATAAAAACTTCACTAATTTAGGAGAAAAGAATAAGCCGGAAGCGACACCTGCGTTACTTCTGGTTTAGCGTGAGTTTAAGTTTAAGCGTTAAAATCTAATTATTTTATCTCGAAACGGGGCACCACATCTCTTTTTAGATGTGTAAAACGTCAGGACAAAGTGACGAAAAACCTTTATGTCTCGTAATCTGAAGGTTGCTTCAGGAATTAGATAAGAGTTCTCGATAATCTGAGGTCTATTGTTGAATCCAAACACACAAATGATACAGGTAGTGGGTTTTTATAGAAAATTTAATTAAATCTAACAGAGGAATCTACAGGGGAACAATGCAGGGAAAAGGCAAAAAACAAAGGACTAACAAACATTGGTAAATGAGGCTGAGCTTGTGATGTGAGGGTGGAATGAGCATGCAAGGTGACAATGCATAGAGCTGCGGGTTCCTGTTTTCGTTAATTTAAACCCAAGTATGCACCAATCTGTACTTTAGTAGACCGCAAGTTGGACGTACGTTGCGTGGAACACAATTTAGGAAGGCTGGTCGATCTCCCGAATGTTTGGCCGGTCCGGTCAGTACGGGGAACAGGTGGATTTGACGGAAAAAGGAGGAAGGAAAAACAAAAAAGAAAAACCAAGAGAAAGATTTCCAAGTGCAGGGTGGCTGAAGCCAGTGGGTGTCACTGGTCGCAAGACGCTCGGAGCAGACGTAGACGGGGATACAGTCCCAGTCCAAGTCTGGGGGTCATGGTGCCATCTGGTGAGAGCATATCCATTACAGATATATCTAATGATGCACAGACTCTGTGCTAACCAGATCTTTTATTCACCATTGAAGTTGTTTCACAACACCTGTGTCACTTTACAACACTGAAAACGATACTTGTGATACAGTACAGAGTTAAACACACTTATTCTGTGAGCGAAATGTGTTTTTTTTCTCCCTTTCCAAAATATTAATACCTGATGAATGGAGGCTGTTAATGAAGCTTGCTAAATCCTCGTCTGCTGCAACAGAATCGATGCTACTAATGTGCAGTCTTGTATAACTATGTGTGAGACAAGCAAGCTTCGCCTGTTATGTGAGTGAGAATAGCTACTCAAATTCTTTAATTCTTTTTTTAATTTTTTATTAATTTTGTTTTAGTTTCTCCACTTAAATGTTTCATAACTTCAAACAAATGTAAATACCAGACAAAGATAACCTAAGTAAACAAAATGCAGTTTTTAAGTGGGGATTTGATTTACTAAGAAAAAACTATTCAAAGATACCTTGGCCCTGTGTGAAAAAGTGTAAAAATCATGACCTAACCGTGGCTAGGACTCCAGCGAATCACATGAGAACTGTTATTCACAAAGGGTGGTTAGCCAATGCTTCACCTCTGCATAAAATGTGTAGATGTGTAATGCTGCACACATTTAAGCTAACTTATTTGTAATAAACTTTGATTTTAAGTACTTTTTTAATGGCTACCACATTTTGAAACACCATTAAATTTGGCATACCTGCAGAAAGTGGTAAGTTGGTGCTGAGCTGTCAATCCATCATGGGGAAGTATGGATGGTATTATGAGGGATCTGTATTTAACGAGGGTCTAGCCATGTCTCACTAATCCCCAGTCTGTACAGAAGGTCAGCATGGATCCATCAAATTCTTAAGACTCTGATGAGCATTAGGTAAAAATAGTTGAGACCAACTACCAGATGGCCATGTTTGTTTTGTTTTTTTACAGAAATGTCCTTGACTATTGAAATAAACTGTAAATAAAAATATTTTAACTTAATTGGTTGTATATTGGAACAGTGGGTGACTGGTTAGAGCGTCAGCCTCACAGTTCTGAGGACCCGGGTTCAATCCCCTGCCCCGCCTGTGTGGAGTTTGCATGTTCTCCCCGTGCCTGCGTGGGTTTTCTCCGGGCTCTCCGGTTTCCTCCCACATCCCAAAAACATGCATGGTAGGTTAATTGAAGACTCTAGATTGCCCGTAGGTATGAATGTGAGTGCGGATGGTTGTTTGTTTGTATGTGCCCTGCGATTGGCTGGCAACCAGTTCAGGGTGTACCCCGCCTCCTGCCCGAAGATAGCTGGGATAGGCTCCAGCACTCCCGTGACCCTTGTGAGGATAAGTGGCTCAGAAAATGGATGGATGGATGAATCAACAGTGCCGCTGCTGCTCACAGCCATGTGCTACTATTACCTCAAACACAATTAACAGTCATCATGGTACAATCGGCGTCATTCTCTCCAATCAATTAATGAACGAATGGGTTGTTATGGTCATTCCTTACAATATTTTGAAAGCCCTAGTTTTATAATTGTATTGTCATGTATATGATCGAGCACAACTCCAAACTTTTCTGTCTAAACCAAAATATGTATTCTTAAAGTTTAATCCTTTGAGCCAAAAACAAACACACGTTTTCCAGTACCATATTACCCAATCAGTGCAAACAGACTGAACAAACTCCGTCCTTGGAGAAAACAAAAACTGTGTGCCTGAATCCAGACTGTCAGATAAACAAAGTCACAAATTAGAATGAAAGAAAAAGTGCGTGATGAAGCCTGAGTGAAGTTTCAGACTGCTGCCCTTGCGCGGAGGTTATTTCACGATCACTGTCACGTCTTTGCACCCAGTCATCAGACTAGCAAAGATATTTGACTCCACACAAGCAGCCATCTTACTCAACCAAGCTTTAAAAACATCAGTGCCTTCTCTTCCTATTAAAGTTCCTCCAGCAGTGTCTCTCCAAGAGATCAGCTGGTCCCTTATCTTCCTGCGGTGAAAGCCTTGAATTTGACAAGAGACAGAAGTCAGTGATGAGACTGCTGCAAGACCTGCTGGCAGGGGGTTAGACTGGGTGGGCGTCCAGCTAACTAAGTAGATGGACACCTAAAAGAGTTTGTCAGAATCCTTCTCAGTGGCCTTCTGGGACTAAAAATTGAAAATTCATGAAAAAGAAAACAAGGCCTGCGACCAACACTATATGCTATGTTCTGCAGATGAAGAAAGAAATCCCTGGACAAGTTCAGCGGGGAAGAAACACGAGTGGGCAGCCAGAGGGATTTACGCCTACCTAATGTTTGCAATATGCATGTATGAGTGTGTGTGTGTGCGCGCGCGCGCACGCACGTGTGTGTGTGTGCATCTATGCATGCATGTGTGTTTGTGTAGGCTGCCTAGTACTTTAGTCATAACTACCACATCTAATTTGCCAAATATAATTTTTTTAATTAATCAAAGTGAATGTAAGATGAGATAACCTTGTCATAAATAAACAGTTCTCATCAAGACAAACACAATAATTAAAAAAAAGGACAATTACAAGAAATCGATTTTGTGATTTTAACAAATTGATGTCCAGTACCAATAAATATTTGTTAAAACCAGTTTTGGCTGGTGATCTAACAAACTTCAAAATCAAGTTGATTTCATTTTTTTCAAGTTCAACCAACAATGCACATTCACAAAAATACACAGATGAGCATGTTAATATTACATAACATTGACTATTTCATTTTTTTGTATGAAAGGGTAAGGGTAAAACAGCTAGTCCTCATCTTAAAGTTTCAACTATTCTCGGAAAATTACTTTTTATCATAGAAATACATTATGTTGTAAATCGTACAAAGACATGCACATACACACACACACACACACACACAGTTGCCTTCATGGACCATAATCGGCAGTAATCCGCAAAGTAACTAAATTATTTTTAAGCTCAAGTAATCAGTAAAGTAACCAAGTTACCTTTTCAAGGTCACTGTGGCAACAGTGGCCCTAATACGCCTTTTTACACAATAATTGCACAACATTGAATAGTTTGAATAGTTTTGGTTACCTATACAGTTGGCAAAAACAACAACAAGTACGAAGTCAACAACAGCCTGTCAGTGTAAGAGAATTAAAATTAAGGTGCTGTTGAGAGGGTGTGAAGAGCAGGTTGAGATAAGTCCTTTATATTCATCCACTGCTGTTGCCTGGGTTAACAATGGTGTGTGACGGCAAACTGCAAATAACAGCGGTGTTAGGTGCCCATATGTGAGTCATATATTCTGAAGGGCATTATGTATAAATGTGCATGTATAATTAAAAAAACAAAACAAAAAAAAACATCTGTGATGCAAGAAGCCTACATGACATTTGAAGGTTTCTGGGCATATTGGCATAGTCAATTTTTAACAGAGGAGAGAATGTAACCAGAAAGATGTGTCAACCTCGGACCCCAGATACCTCATTAAAAGTCCATAAAGAACTCACACTAACAAACAACCATTCAAAGTTTAAAGATTGAAGATTATGTTTGTGACGGAGATAAAGTTGAGAGAGAGAAATGTAGAAGATATTAAAACGTGGCCACCTTTGTTTTAATCATAATCAGAATCATCTTTATTTGCCAAGGATGGCAAAAACCCACAAGGAATTTGTCTCTGGTAGTTGGAGCCGCAGACACTCAATTGACAGAGAATACTTTTATATAAAAAAAAAAATAATAATAAATAAATAAAACAGACACTGAGCAATAAAAGGTTGCCAGTAATATGGTAATGCCGGTAATTATTATTATTTTTTGACAATTGTGCAAAAAGATGCAGAGTCCTCTAGCGATTAGAGCAGTTTGAAATGACTAATAGAAAAATAGTCCGGTGCAATGACCATTGTGCAAAGGTCGCCGAGACTTCAAGAAATATATGCAGTTTAAAGTGACTAGTAGTGCGATAATCTGGGACAATGTCGATTGTGCGAATGTTGCAGATGCTACTCAGATACATGAGTGGCCAGTATTGGTCAACAACAGATATGCAAATAGTGCCGCGTGGCGAGACTACTCCAGTGAGTGCACGAGTAATGTATAATTGGCCCGACAGAAATGTGACAACAAGCTCAAGACAAAAAATTGGCAGCATGTTGCAATGAAATTGTAGGTTAACTGTTTAAGAAGTTAATGGAAAGAGGGAAGAAGCTGTAGGGGGGTACCGACAATCTTTTCAGCAGCTTTGAATGTCCGTTGCAGTCGGAGTTTGTCCTTTTTTGTAGCAGCACCAAACCACACTGTGATGAAAGAACCCAGGACTGATTCGATGACTGCTGCGTAGAACTGCCTCAACAGCTCCTGTGGCAGGCCGTGCTTCCTCAGAAGCCGTAGGAAGTACATCCGTAGTATAGAAGTGGTCTAAAATTTTCTTTTCCCTGGTGGGACAGTCGATGTGCTGCTTGTATTTAGGGAGTTCGTGGTTGAGTTTAGCTTTGTTAAAGTCCCCAAGAATAATGAGGGGTGAGTCTGGGTGTTTTTTTTCAATTTCGTTTGCTTGTTCAGCGAGGGTTCGTGTTAGCTTGAGGCGGAGTGTAAACACCGTGAAAGAAACTCACGAGGCGAGTAGAATGGCATACATTTCAAAAACAGCCACTCTAAATCCGGGCTGCAGTGTGTGCTGACCTCCATGACATCAGTACACCATTTTTCATTGATATAGATATATCCCGCCACCTTTTGTTTTCCCCGATAACTCCGTGACGCGATCTGCCCGGTGAAGATGGAAGTCGAGAAGCATTACGGCGCCATTGGGGACAAGTTCACAAAGCCAAGTCTCCGTAAACCACAGGGCGCCGGAACATCCGAAGTCTTTACTGGTCTTTGTCAGAAGGTGAAGCTCGTCCATTTTGTTGGGTAGGGAGCGTGGATTCGCGAGGTGGATCGACGGGAACGCCAATCTGTATCCTCTCTTCCGGAGCTTAATTTGGATGCCGGCGTGCTTCCCGCTCAGCCTGAAGTACACCTTGAAGCACTCTTTGTGGAACTATACCTCACAAACGGGCTTATGAAACTCGAAATCCTGAAATTATTATGAGACGTACACATTCTCTTTTTTTAAGATGCTGCGTCACTTCCTCCTCCTTAAAATAAGCGAAGCCAGGGCTTTCTTTTGTAACAATGACAAATACACATTGCAGAGTTGCGGTCTACTCAGCGGGGAAAGGGTCCGGACTTCCTTCGTCCTACATCAGTCCTTTCAAATTTGAACATTGTCATCACTGAATGCACTGGGGTGCCGTCATCCTTGTGCTCTGCCGCTTGGGCTTTTCAGTGCGGTGTGAAAAGGCCTTTAGCTTCTGATAATAATGTTTGGCTTTGGGGGCCTGAGCAGTGGCGGCTGGTGAGTAGAGGGCGCGAGGGCGGCACCCCACCACCGACGGTGGTCACGACTCACCACATTACTTACCTTGAAGACCAAATAATAAAAAAAATGTAGATCTATTTTTAGATGAGCAGGATAAATAGTATATTGGTAATGATGAATAAATTTGTTTAATTCATCTCTGCTCTCTGTTTTCATGACAAACATCTGTTCTGGGGCACAAAAATCTCAACCTACTATCGTTAAAAGTTCAACATGCGGAACAGCTCTTCTTGAATGCAATAGATTGGACAAAGGTTTGGTACAACATTCTAGCCCACTAACTTGCCGACGTTACAGCCGACTGATGCAGCTGTCATCACACTTGACAAAAATGTTAGCAATAGCAATCTAGTGATGTCTTTCTGTGCAACTTAGAAACGGAATACCGGAGTGAACCTCACTTGCTATGCCTTAAAACTGCAACGTTTGGTGTGTCAGCCAGGTGGTAGCTGAGCATTGTGGTTAGTGGACTTGGCTTCCAAATGGTGATAGTGGGTTCAAATCTAGGGTTGGCTAAACACTGAAAATTACACAGCCACATTGTTTTTTAAATTGTTTTCAAGGCAAACGGTGCTTTAGCCCTGTGGCTCTGTCACAGTTACGTTATAAGATAATATATAATATAATAATAATAATAATAATAATAATATATATAATATAAATGATATTTTTTGGGCATTGTAGTTTGTTTCTGCCTCAATTTAACCTTCAAGCCCAAAACATTTTCAGAAGTAATGTGGCAGAGACATGGTCAGAAGCTAAAGAAATGAATTTCTAGCACTATGCACTGCTCAATCTGAATAGAATGTTGCCCTTTTAATTTTAGATTTGCTACTCGCAATTTCACCTATTCACCGATTTTTTTGGGGAACCTATCCACTGTTACTCTTGCTGAAAACTCACATATTTGCTGTTTTTGCTTTCAGGCAAAAGCTCTGTCTCGTGTAAAAGTTTTTCTTTGGCACCATCTTATGGTATCTTGGTGCCAAGGAACTATGTTAAAGAGAAGGGAGGAGCTTAATTTAGGCCATACTCTGTCTAATAGAAAAGTACTGCTTTACCACCATCTTGTGGCATCTGTAGGGAATTTAATCGGGGCTCAGTCCCTATCCCCTTGAATAGTGGGGGAACACTGTCCTGCACATGTACAAGTGAAATGACAGATTTCGTAACTTGGAGTAAATCTTATCAGCCTACATTGAAGTATAATGCGTCCCCACTACTCAGTGTAAAGGTTGGCAGACCGCGTTAGCACTGCTGCTAGTGTTAACACGATAGGTCCTGCCTATCGTCCATTGAATTTATTGTATATTAAAGTTTATAAGTAAGGTTGGTCCACTACCATGGCAACAACAGAGGCATAATTTTTCATATTCCATCCAGTGTACCTTTCAAATGATCACATGAAGGACAAATTACAATACATTGCATCAGTATTTGAGTATCAGAAAATTGCGACGGGTCAGCGGTTCTTTGATCAGAAGTTCAACTGTGGAGCCTCCTTCACGGCCGAGGACGAGGGAGATTTCACCAACGACATCATTTTACCCTGACCTTAGTATGTAAGGAATAAACATGTCTTGGGTGAGATAAAGTACATTAAGAAACATAAAGTAGCCTCAACATGTTTTCTTGATGGTCTGTTGCTGGTCTCATCAGGTGTGCATCTGGGCAAAAATAAGATGTTGCCCTGAAGTGAGACATTGCTGCTTTTTCCTACTTCCCATGCATTAGAAATATGGCGTGATGTCTGTCTGGGCTGCTACAAGCACTACAAGAGCTCATTGTATTCCCAAAGGTACTTCACTGCCAAAATGAATTAACCAGTACAAAAGCAGAAATAATTAAATAAGTGGGTGACATGGCTTGGCGAGAAGACAACGCTGATTGATTAAAACTTTATCACCAGGCTCTGTAGAAATGTTTCCTAAACAATTACTTTGCATGGTATTAATGGTGGTGTGTGTTTGTTAGGAATGTGTCAGAGGAGACATAATTAAAAAACTCATTATTCTGTTTTCAGAATTGTAGTTTTCCAATGAGCCGGGGACAATTGTCCTCTTCTCTCCTACTGCCTTCTTTTATTTCTCCAGGGCAAACATGCTAGATTCTTGTTTGGGCTCTGGGTTGCATTATTATGCCATCCAGTGTCTTTGTGTGCATTCAGCCATTTATTTTTAGTGTGTAGATGTAAAGCTCTCACATTAACAATAATAATATATACAGTGGAGATGACTGGTTAGCACATCTGTCTCACAGTTCTGAGGTCCCGGGCTCAAATCTGGCATCCCCTGTGTGGAGTTTGCACGTTATCCCTGTGCCTGCGTGGGTTTTCTCTGGGTACTCCAGTTTTCTCCCACATCCCAAAATCATGCATAGTAGGTTAATTGAAGACTCTAAGGTGTGAATGTGAGTCAGAATGGTTGTTTGTCTATATGTCCTGCAATTGGCCAGTTCAGGGTGTACGCAGCTTCCCGCCCGAAGTCAGCTGATAGACGCAGCACACCCTTGACACTAGTGAGGATAAGCGGTTTGGAGATGGATGGATGGATATACTGTACTTTCCTGATTTTATTCTGTTTGTCACACTTAAATGTTTCTCATCATCAAACAAATTTAAATATCAGTCAATGACAACAGTAAACACAAAATGTCGTCTTTAAATGAAGGTTTTTATAATTAAGGGAGAAAAAAAAATCCAAACGTACATTGCCCGTTGTGAAAATGTGATTCCACGCCGTTAAAACATAACAGTGGTTTATCATACCTGAGTTGAATTTCTCTAGCCACACCCAGGCCTGATACTGCCACACCTGTTCTCAATCAATAAATCACTTAAAAAGGACCTGCCTGACAAAGTGAAGTAGACCAAAATATCCTCAAAAGCTAGACATCATGTTGAGATCTAAAGAAATTCAGGAACAAATGAGAAATAAATTAATTGAGATCTAGCAGTGTGGAAAAGGTTATAAAGCAATTTCTAAAGCTTTGGGATTCCAACGAAACACAGTGAGAGCCATTATCCTCAAATGGAGAAAACATAGAACAGTGGTGAACCTTCCCAGGAGTGGCTGGCCGACCAAAATTACCACAAGAGCGCAGCGACGACTCATCCAATAAGTCACAAAAGACCCACAACAACATCCAAAGAACTGCCAGCCTCACTTTACCTCAGTTAAGTTCAGTATTCATGACTCCACCTGCATGGCAAAGTTCCAAGAAGAAAACCACTGCTAAGCAAAAAGAACACTAAAGTTCATCTCAATTTTGCCCGAAGACATCTTGATCATCCCCAAGACTTTTGGGAAAATACTCTGTGGTCTGACGAGCAAAAGTTGAACTTTTTGGAAGGTGTGTGTCCCATTACATATGGCCTAAATGTAACACCACAATTCAGAAAAAAGAACATCAAACCAACAGTAAAATATGGTGGTGGTAGTGTGATGGTCTGGGGCTGTTTTGCTGCTTCAGGACCTGGAAGACTTGCTGTAATAAATGGAACCATGAATTCTGCTGTCTACCAAAAAATCCTGAAAGAGAATACTGAAATGAACTTGGATTCTGCAGCAGGACAATGATCAAAAACACACCAGCAAGTCCAGCAAGTCAACCTTTGAATGGCTGAAGAAAAACAAAATGAAGACTTTGGAGTGGCCTTGTCAAAGTACTGATCTCAATCCTACTGAGATGCTGTGGCATGACCTTAAAAAGGGGGTTCATGCACCACGAACCACAACAAAAATCTTGTTGTGGCAGTTGAGACTGAGGAGACAGACAGAGGATGACAAAACAGTATTTTTAGCAGATATTGTATAGCATAAACTTGTATATTTTGGTGTGTTGGTCCATAGCTTATTGTAAAGCAATTTATTTTAAATCGAAATGTATTACTTTAAGAGCTCTGGGATGTTCATGCAGCAACCTGTTTGCGCTCTTTTCTGCATTGCCAATTTGAAATAATGTCCTATTTTTTAAATTAAATTGATGATTTTTTTTATTAGATTCATTGATTAATTGAGAAAATAATCGATCAATTAATCAATTATTAAAATTGTCATGAGTTGCAGCCCTAATCCAAATAAGTACATTAATTGGAACTTTTTGAAGGCCATGTATATGATGAATGAATATTTGGATAATCAATATTGAATTCAAATGTTTTATTGATATTGTTAGTTAATTGAAAAGGAAATTGTCCTCAGGTGTAACTACGGATGTAATATTTGGTTTTCGATTAAACCACTGAGTTTCATTGCAGCAGTCTGTCATTTTTGTATTTATTTAGTCTTCATTCTGGGCAACTATTATACAATAATATGTATGTACTCATGTACACCGAATGGATTTTAGTGTTTGTGTGTGTATGTGTGAGAACATGAGGCTAATTATCTTCAGACAATGATGCAGGCATTCCTCAGGTCAAAGTGAACAGGGGAAGTACATACTGTGGATTACAAGGTCGGACAGGAGCGATGAGGCAAGTTGGCATGGGCGCGCACACACACACACACACGCACGCACGCACACACACGATATGCACATCAGACACCCGCTATTTCCTCTTCTTTGTCAAATCCGACTCCTCCCCGCTGGCTCACGACCGCCTGCGCTCACAAATCCCTCACTATTCCCAAATTGCTTGTCAAAATGACGAAATTAGAAAATAAAACTGTGCAGCTGACAAACAAGATTACATGCTGTTTGCACCTGGCTTTGGCAATTAAAGCTCTGATGACAAGCAAGGATGGCCTCCTAATGTGGTGTCTCAAGGCTCATAAACCTTTTCACGACAACACTGTGGCCCACATGCCTTTGTAGCAACACTGGCAGCCGCGTCGTCTGCTATTCTTTGGCCCTTCATGCTGTCACATTGTGTTGAGAGTCTTGGGAGGCTCCATTGAGACATTACTAATTAAGACTGAGGTAACAAGTGTCCTTTTACTGAGTTGGACGAAGGCTTATTGAGGAATCCAAAATTTTACTTAAAAACCAATTAATTATGTAAACAGTATCCCTTCATTATTTACTCAACTGCAGAGTACCAGGTGTCTATTAGTTGGGGGTGGGGTTAACTTTCTCTACCCCTCCACCCCCATTTTTGTTTAATATAAAAAATATACATGCAAGAGATCTACGTGGGCGGCACGGTGGACGACTGGTTAGAGCGTCAGCCTCACAGTTCTGAGGTCTGGCGTTCAATCCCCGGCCCTGCCTGTGTGGAGTTTGCATGTACTCCCCGTGCTTGCGTGGGTTTTCTCCGGGCACTCCAGTTTCCTCCCACATCCCAAAAACATGCAGGTGATTGAAGTCTCCAAATTGCCCGTAGGTGTGAATGTGAGTGCGAATTGTTGTTTGTTTGTATGTGCCCTGCGATTGGCTGGCAACCAGTTCAGGGTGTACCCCGCCTCCTGCCCGATGATAGCTGGGATAGGCTCCAGCATGCCCGTGACCCTAGTGAGGAGAAGCGGCTCAGAAAATGGATGGATGGATGGAGATCTACGTGGCAGTCCTTTTAGTCATTAGTGCCATTTTTAGGTGTACTGTAGGCCTATCCATATTGGGTTTACATATTTTGACTAAAAAGCAAAAAAAACATTTATATATATACTTTTTATTCAGTTATTTTCCTCACAGTTCTAAACCTAATGAAATGACTATTTTGGAGAAAATGAAATGAAAAGGCAAGAGCCATAAAAAGAGAATGCACTCAACTGAAAGGTGGAGCAGAGGGTTGGCAGTATGACACTTAAATGTTTTTTATTTACTTTTTACATGCTTCGTTTGCTGCTACCGTTTTGCCAGCAATGTAGCTCAACTGGGCTCAGCAGCAACTTTTTAATGTCATCATGTGAACAATAGTATCTATGATGTAAATAAGGTAGAGCAAATACTGCATAGTAAACTGTACTGGAATTAGTGGTCCTTCTACACTAGTACAAACCACAAGCATGTTTTTGTAGACAAAATATAATATCAGATATAACGATATTGAGAAGCTTCTAAACACGGTAATATAGCGCTCTGTGGGTTCTGTACAGTATGCTGACATCCTCCCAAAGTACTAATGAGCATCATCCCCTGCTCAAGGGAATTTTCAGACAGCAGCCATATAAATACGACTGTTTAAAAGTACCACTTACATAGCCACTCTCTTATTTTTCTCCCCGCTCATTTGTGCCAGAATAACAAAAGTGACGCTTTGTGGAAACAGGCGCAACATCATTATTTTAAGTTTGTTGACATGAGAAGTAAAAATTTATATTTTGCCTTAAAAGTCCCCCTTATCCCTATTAGTACATTAACAATGAGTTTATTCACTAATAGTTTTTTTCTTCAGTTTGTTTTTCAGAACCTTCATAACACAAGTATACATTTATTGTTTTGTTGTTCTGATTGGCCGAAGTTATTCAAAAACCCCCCTCTTTCAGTCATCCTGAGGGCTCTGTCGAGAAGAACATTTACAAGGATGGGAGGACCAAACAACAGCACCAGGTTTTCTGAGCACTCATTTATAACCATAACGTAAGCCCCTCCGCACACCAAGCGACGCAGCCAAAGTCGACTGAAGTGGACCATCGCGAAAAAATTACAGTTGGCGACTTCGCTGCACACTAGTGCCACACATCTACCGACGCACTGCAACAGAAAAACTGTGACCCTCTCTAATGTTTTGAGGCTCCACAGACAATATTTTTGATTGAACATCTATGACATTTTGGCACTGTTCACCGGCAGTTCAAGTTTTGCATCGCAGCAACCAGTGGCTGACGGTCGGCCACCCGTAAAAGAAAACTAGTTACCGAACCCCGCACACTGCATGACAGTTTAGTTGGTGTCGACCGCATCGTGCGGTGTGCAGCGGGCCTTTTGTTGCCCTTGCTTGTTAACTGTCTCCTTGGCTCTTTTTTGGAGGATTAACATCAATGGTGTCCTACTTTAAATGGCGCTTAACCCCCCCGTGAGCAGTCACTATTCTTCTGTGTTGGTGAGATGTGGTACATCTTGGCCTTGTAGTTGCCAATGTCTTCCTGTCTTTGCGTGAAAGAATGCTGGAGTGCTTCATCATGACAGATGGAGCCAGCTTTTTGACTCCCTGTGTCTGACAAGCCCCTTCTGGCCCCTCCTGAGTGAGTCTAAACACCAGTGGGCTCACCCGCATCAAGCAAGCAGTTTTTGTGTGCGTCTGTGTGTTGTTGTCTCAAGCCGCTCCCACGTGGCAGTGTTATTTCTCTCAGATATAAATAACAAATAAACACAACAGGCGTCCAGTCTAAACTACAGTTGAGCTCCTAAGTTTATATACCCTGGCAGAATTTGTGAGATACTCGATGTAACGTTCTTTCGAGAAAACATGAGTGATCAGGCAAAACACATTTATTTTATGTTTTAATGGAATTCAAATTAAACTATAAGGCATTTCAGAATAGCACAATCATCAAATAAAACATAGCAATAATAATAAAAACAATAATAAGATAGTCCCTGACATCAGTCTCATATTTTTCCCAAAATTTCCAATAGTTCTCAAATTCTGCCATGAGCACAACTGTATTTTCCGCCTAAAGAGGACCAACATTATATCAGCTGTCGGATGTTGAGCTACATCCATGCAGATCTGCGCTATGGGACAATTCCTTTTGTTCAATATAATTCTGCTCTCTTGAACACTGGCATGGAAACCGGAGATTAGAACATTCAGAAAGATAAGTCTTTTAAAAACACATGACAAATTTCAGTAATACTAAGATCAGTATAATACAGCTAGTTAAGGGTTAAGTTAAGGGCCCGTGGTTCAAACAGTCAAAATATGAACGCTTCTAACGGAAAGAATCCAAAGCAGGAGAGTCAAACACATCTCTTTCTCACATCCATCCATCCATTTTCTGAGCCGCTTCTCCTCACTTGGGTCGCGGGCGTGCTGGAGCCTATCCCAGCTATCATCGGGCAGGAGGCGGGGTACACCCTGAACTGGTTGCCAGCCAATCGCAGGGAACATACAAACAAACAACCATTCACACTCACATTCACACCTACGGGCAATTTAGAGTCTTCAATTAACCTAGCATGCATGTTTTTGGGATGTGGGAGGAAACCGGAGTGCCCGGAGAAAACCCACGCAGGCACGGGGAGAACACGCAAACTCCACACAGGCGGGACCGGGGATTGAACCCCGGTCCTCAGAACTGTGAGGCTGACGATCTAACCAGTCGGCGACCGTGCCGCCTCTTTCTCACATTTACAATAAAAAAAAAAACAACTATGGAGTCAAAGCAATAGAAAGAAAACAGCAGTTGTACATTGCACACATGGGACATTGTCCTTAAAAAATCTGACAACAATGCATATTTATTTTCACAGAGTGTAACACTTTCTTTGTGTGATGTTTGACAAGGAATTTGTGATGATGCTCAAGTGCAAGTTTAAGCAAGTGTGAACAGTGTTGATTGAAATGGAGAGCATCTAATCTAATGCGTGTCGAAATAGAGCGATCTAGAATAACAAAATGCACTAAAATAAATAGGCTATTAATGCAGCATATCCCATTAGTATACATACGGTGCATATTCACCATCCTACATGTATATTCATTATTCACAAGAATGCAACTATGAAGGTACAAAAAAATTCGATTCGAACCGAACAAGTTCAAGGTTGCCCAGGATCATTGTTTTCGCTCAAACAATATTAAAGTATCTCCAAAATACAAATGTACACGCATTCTGCCTTTCCACCTCCGGGCAATTATCTGGCACAGTAATTGACAGATGAAGGTGGAAAGAAAAATGAAATCAATATTAACATATGCGCTCTCAGTGTATTTCCAAACTGTTCTGAAAGATGCAGAGATGCCCTCGCTGTGTACGCAGAGATCTGCAAGGGTGGATTTGAAGGGGTATGAACAGAATTTATTTCAGCGGATGTTTTTTTCTCTCCCCTGTGTACTGTGCACACAGTATTAGCCAAAATCTGAAAATCTTAACTGTAAACATGTCCACGGTGAATAACTGATATGTGCAGAGAGGTGCAATTTAACTTGAAATACAGAAATATGATGTTAAATAGAATTTTTTTTAATATCCCTTTGTTTGTGATCTTAATGCATCCATCACTCATCTGGCCTCCAGTGGTACTTTTTAAATAATGAGACATATATATAATATTATACATTATATATATTATACATATATTTCACTATTGCAATATTGTGGTGGCCTTATATAACTACACGAGAGGAGAAATACCTCAGAAACATTTCTTAGTCTTGAATTTTGAGCCACAGAGTCACCCTTAAAACGTGATTTTTTTTCATGCCTTTCTTGAATTTACTAAACTGAAGAAGGAAGTCCAAGTGTATCTAATAAATTGGCTGGGAAGTTTATATTCCCATGACTTTTAAAAAAAAATAGCTTTGAGTCTTTTGTGCAAATTAATTCTATTGATCCATTTATTTTTGTAATCCTGCCAACACAAAAACACAAGAAACAAACAAAAAAAAGGAGTGAGCATGTGGAGGCTTTAAATGACCTGTTAGAAATGTAAATCCACTCTGGATAAGGACTATTAAAACAAGCATGTAATTAATTCTCAGTTTGTTTAATTGTGATTTAACACGATGGCGTCTGCCTTTAAATTATTGTAATTTAACCCAGGAAAAATAGCATTATTCCTCCCCAATTTGACTTTTGACATTAGCTGCTTCTCCCATATTGACCCAGACTCTTGTTTTAACCCTTGTTGGTTCGTTTGTTCGTTGGCAGGATTATGCAATACGATAACTACACCTAAACTTTGTGGGCAACTGGCAAACAAATAAACTTGACTTAGTGGATAGAGTGTTGCCACATTTGCCGCAAACTAAGTCACAGCTAGGGTTGAGCACTGTTTGAATTTGAATGAGTCTGGTTCTGATTCCAGTTCTGCATTTGGATTCCGGTTCCAAACGACTCTTGAGTTCTGATTCTTTTAGGGGGCAGGGTCCAAAAAGTTTTTATGTTTTAAATTAGCGGTGTCCAAACTAAGGCCATCCATTTTTTTCGGGGCCCGTGGCATAAACTAAACGTAGATCAGACTACGAGACAAATTTGGTCTTTCCCGATTGCACTATGTCAGACTACCGGCATGAAATCTTGCCGTTTCTCGGGCAGACAGTGGCAACACTACATGACATTTATTCCGGTAGCACCGTATCCCGTCTTTTACGATCACTGGGCTTATCTTGTCAAATCAAACACTGTCGGAGAAGTGGAAGCAGAAAACGTGTCACCAGTCAACGCGACGGGATGCACTACCATGGTGACGACAACAACAATGCGCCGCGCCAATGTATTGTTTCTGTGTGAGTGAGGGTGGGGGGACAAAATGAGGAAAAACTTGTGGTGTTCATCACTGGAGCTCAGGAGAGAACTTTCCTTCAAGAGGTATGTTCTTGTACTTTTAATACAATACGGCTCGCAAGCAGGCAACAAAACGCTATGTAGCCTAGCAAGCAAGTGCTAGCACATACGATTGTACATAAAGATGCCGGCGTTCCGTCGAATCATGCTCTAAAGCTTCGGTAAACATTGGTTTGTGCGCATGAATAAATGTTGACAATGGCGTGCAAGTATGTTGACAAGGGAAAGCATGGGAGGCGATGCGCCGGTCACAATACGCAATTCTATTGTTCAACGTCAAGGGGCGCTGTTGGAGAGTTGTCGTTGATATGTCACACTACACGGAAGATAGCCAAAAAAAATCTAACTTGCTAGACTTTTCATTTTGGCGTCATAGTCTTATCGTAGGGCCAAATCATTGGCCGTGGATTATGTCACGCTACAAGAATTTGTGTTATTCCCAACAAAATACGGCGGGCCCGATTTGGGAAATCGGCTGCTATAGCTAATCGGGCCAATATCGGGTCTAAAATCCTGTAGTCTGATCTAGGCATAAAATAAACATTTGTTACGACCTGTCTCGTTTGCCAGCATTGTATTACAGTACTTATTTTTTTGTGCAATGACCTCAGCAGCTCTGTGGCATTATGTATCGCCCATTGTACACACAAGCAGACGCCGTAAGTAAAGCATTAATGCACACAGTGAACTGAGCTTCACTAAATTATCCTACTTCAACATGCCCACTTCCACTCACTGTAATTACTGTAAAGGGCATGTCTAGCAGAACGGAGCTTTAAGCTCCTTTTATTTTATATAAGATCAAGGCGATTAAAAGAACTTTGTAGAAAAAAAGGATGTGGAAGAAAAATAATTTTTTTATCACCACAATTTGCATGAGAGTATGCTTCACTGGAAACATTTCACTTAAATAAGAGTGCTCTTCTGCAATGGTTGGTACAGTTCTTACAATACAGTAGTTTGTGCATATACTGCACATTTGACATTGGGCAAGCATGTATTTTTAATTAAAGTCCCAGAAGTGATTTACTCAAAGTAGGCTAAAAAGACAAAAAGAACAAGGAGATATATACCGTATTTTCACGACCAAAAGGCGCACTTAAAAGTCTTAAATTTTCTCCAAAATGGACGGGGCGCCTTATAATGCTCTACCGAGTTCCAAAATCTGGAAATGTTGTTGTGTAACTTTGATGAACGCTCCGGTTGACTGACTGGAGCATTTCCTGCCGACACGGGGCTTATATAGAGGAAAGGCGGACGTGACTGAGGGCAGCATGCGGACATTAAAGGGGGAAGGGTGCGCGTGACAGAGGACGCTAAAGGCACGCCCCCAGTAGGTATATATTGGCTAAGGACCCCCGCAAATGGCACCTACGAAGAGACACGCTTACGAAGCACAGTTTAAACTGCAAGCTATCAGTTACATGGAGGAACATGGGAATCGAGCAGCCGCGAGAGAATTCAAGATCAACGAGTCCTTGGTTCGCAAGTGGATGCCTGGGCTAAGGTATCTGCTTTGACTGTTGTCCAAGCTTTTGCGAAAGCCGGCATCATTGCTGAACAGCCCCCCGGCAATGAGTCTGACTCCGACAATGAGAGGGAACCCGGCATGTTTGATGGCGAAATTGCCCA
Organism: Phyllopteryx taeniolatus; assembly: GCF_024500385.1. Taxonomy (NCBI): domain Eukaryota; kingdom Metazoa; phylum Chordata; class Actinopteri; order Syngnathiformes; family Syngnathidae; genus Phyllopteryx; species Phyllopteryx taeniolatus. Next base: position 5,971,886 of record NC_084509.1, on the reverse strand, counting down.
GCTGTTCATTTCGGATACAGAAGATGAGGACTTGATAGATTTGTGGATGATCAAAAAATAACGTGGGTACATTGTTAAATCCTTTAATAAAGTACAACCGAACAGTTTTGCTCCCGCTGCCTTTTTAAAAACATACGCTAGCATGCATGCTAGCGTATGTTTTAGCATGCATGCACGCTACCGTATGTTTTAAGCTAGCGTATGTTTTACTATGCCTGCGCCCAATAATACGGTGCACCTTATGTATGCGTTAAATACGGAAATAGACCCCGTAACTGAGACTGCGCCTTTCAATAAACAGCAAAACATATGAAGCTAGGTTCAATATATGGGGGAGAAATTATTTAAGTCACGTTAAATTATTATTCATTAAATTATTAAGACTCTTTTGAGACTCATTTTAGAATGATTGCAAAACAAAAAGACTACATGGTTCATGCATTGGAAATACTTTTATTCTTCCTTAACTCACATATTCTTAGCCTAATAGCATAATTTGTCATTTATAACTTACTATTAGAATTTATTTATTTTTTTTAAATGCATGCTAGCTAAAAAAAAAAAAATATTTCCAGTATGTCTGCAAAGATTCTTAGTCGTCCAGGTCATGATAATCCACAAAGGTAAAATTTTTACTGGTTTTCCAAAAATGTTTGAAAATCCATCCATCCATCCATTTTCTGAGCCGCTTCTCCTCACTAGGGTCGCGGGCGTGCTAGAGCTATCAGCTATCATCGGGCAGGAGGCGGGGTACACCCTGAACTGGTTGCCAGCCAATTGCAGGGCACATAGGAACCAACAACCATTCGCACTCACAGTCATGCCTTCGGGCAATTTAGAGTCTCCAATTCATGCATGTTTTTGGGATGTGGGAGGAAACCGGAGTGCCCGGAGAAAACCCACACAGGCACGGGGAGAACATGCAAACTCCACACAGGCGGAGACGGGGATTGAACCCGGGTACTCAGAACTGTGAGGCTGACGCTCTAACCAGTCGCCCACCGTGCCGCATGTTTGAAAATGACTTTGGCAATTATGCTATTAGGGTTACATTAGGGAGCATGTGGAGACTGTTTATATGCGTGCTACAAGTCCCTCAATGTTTCAGCTTCAATAAGTAAAATATTCAGGTAAATGCCATAACCTTTTTGTTTCCAATAGCCAGGATGTGATTTATATCCCTGTTGTATAACTCAACAACCTAAATCTTTTATGAGTGAGGGTAGCTGGTGCTTTTTAATATGACGGAATGCTAATTACATTGGCTTTTGTGTGTTTTTTCCTCAATAATCCATCCGTGTGATTGTTGGTCTATTAGACAGGCAGGATCAAAGCCAGGACAAGATTTTAACCTGAGGTCCAAAGACATAAATAAAAGTTTTAATTTTAAATTAAGTTCAGTTGTCCTCTATATGGCAGACTACTAAGTAATCAGTGTTACACACAATGTAAGCTCTGTAGACTATGTAAAAGTGACAACTGAAACACAAAACATTTTAAAATAGCTACCTGTTTGACCCTTTCAGGCCACCATTGAGAAGTCAGTGCACGAACATGTAATATACACTGTTCGAGATTTCATAGGGTTTTCTGTGTTGCCAGTAATTCAAGTTTACAGTTACCGGTATTTATTTATTTATTTATTTATTTATTTATTTATTTATTTATTTTATTTTTTTGTAATTCAAGTTTACAGCAGGCGGCACGGTGGACGACTGGTTAGAGCGTCAGCCTCACAGTTCTGAGGACCCGGGTTCAATCCCCGGCCCCGCCTGTGTGGAGTTTGCATGTTCTCCCCGTGCCTGCGTGGCTTTTCTCCGGGCACTCCGGTTTCCTCCCACATCCAAAAAACATGCATTAATTGGAGAGACTAAATTGCCCGTAGGCAAGACTGTGAGTGTGAATGGTTGTTTGTTTCTATGTACTCTGCGATTGGCTGGCAACCAGTTCAGGGTGTACCCCGCCTCCTGCCCGATGACAGCTGGGATAGGCTCCAGCACGCCCGCGACCCTATTGAGGAGAAGCGGCTCAGAAAATGGATGGATGGAAGTTTACAGCAACAGTGTTGCAAATAAGCAGAGGTTGGTAGGAACGTACTACATTTACTTCGTTACATTTACTCAAGTAACATTTTGGATAAATTGTACTTGTCAGAGTAGTTTTAATGAAGCATACATTTTACTTTTACTCGAGTATTTACTCATTTATTATTATAGAAATGGTACTTTTACTCCGTTACAATAACCTACATGCCGCTCGCTACTTTCATGTATCAATAATTGCGTGCGCGATCTATTTTTAGACTTTCGTTTTTTACTTCCGCCTCGGGCGCCGTAGCGCCAATCCACCGTGATTACCATAGTGATGTTTGACTGAAGTTCACCAATCAAACGACAAGAAAGTCACGTCAACACACAAAGTCTTCTATTGGGCTTCGCGGGCCAATCAAAGTGAGTCGTGACAGCCGCTTGCGAGTCGTATTGACATTACAGACTATGAAAATGCAAACATGCAGCGTCATTTTGTCACTGCCCAAACTTCGACATTTCAGCCCACTTCTAACTTGAGAAAACACATTGCGGTAAGTTGCAGATGTTTTTGCTGTTTTGGCTTTGCATATGGCAACATTAGCCCTATTTTATGGTCACAAGTAACTGTAAAACATATATCTTCTCTGGTACGTTCTGTGCTCTCTCTCGCTCTCTCTATCTCTCTCTATCTTTCTCTCTCTCTCTCTCTCTCTCTCTCGCTCACACACACACACACACACACACACGCACACACTACCAGTAAGCTAACAGATTCTTCATTCAGTCATTTTAGTGGATAAAGCAAAACATTTTCTGTAAGGCCCTATGCATGTGGTGTTTTTTTTTTCCACTTAAAAATTTAAATGGTGGCACGTCTGTGTGGACTCCCATTGAACATGAGTTTAAATGTGATCTGTTACTTCTGAACATAGCCACATGCCAGTTATAAGAGGGAGTGCATCCTTGTGCGACCAGATTTATTTCTATTTATTTTATTTAACGAGGTAAAAGACCAGTTAAAACAGAACATCTCTTTTGCAATGGTGACCTGGCCAAGAAGGCAGCAAGTTAAACGTCAAGTCCAAGTCAATCACATTCAAATTCATTTAAGTTGTTTATTTTCACCTCCCCTCTCAAAAACATACACAAATAAATAAATAAATAATTGAGTTGTACAGCTTCTAGGTCACATTAATGTTGGAAAATGTTAATAATTTATCTTGGTGAAAATTCTTTTAGAACACAAAAACCTGGCATTTGAGCAATGTGTATACTTTTTATATCCACTGCAGCCTTGTTCCTTGTTTTGTAATCTGCCTGGTGAGCCTACAGTATTGTGCTGTTTAACAAGTGGAAACAACATAGTATAAGACCATTTCTTGCAGCTGAATTTGCCTTAATTTGTTATTTTTCAAAGATTTTATTTTATACAGATTGTATCTTGTATGTTTTAGATTAAGTGATATTGTTCAGGAATATCTGAATTTGCACATTCATATTTTATTTAGTTATTTAAATTTTTTTACATTCATGCTCTGATTAAAAAATAATACTTTCTTACTCTTACTCAAATAATTATTCGTTGGACTACTTTTTACTTTTACTTGAGTTATATTATTGTAAAGTAACAGTACGCTTACTTGAGTACAATATTTGACTACTCTACCCACCGGTGCAAATAAGTTACTGTAAACTTGAATTACAGCAGTGCTTTTCAATTGTTTTCTGTTACAACCCCCCCAGGAAGAAGAAAAAAATTTGCGACCCACTCACCCGCAGCCCTCGCGAGTACACCTCTCGATAACATTGTATATAAAGGATAATCTAATCTAATCCTTATAAACATTGAAGAAAGTACAAAAGAAATATATAGATCAATTTACAATAAAGAATCAATTTATTAATGTTGTTTTCAGACTGTAACAGAAAATAAAGTGCATCAATTTCCCTGAAATAGAAAAGAGCGAGAGCACCCCTGCCATCTACTGCAGTGGATGTGCAATTACACTTTATTCTAGTACGGCAAATCATGTTCTTCAGGGTCTCACACGTCCCCCATGGGATTGCAACGCGACCCCCCAGGGGGTCCCGCCCCACTATTTGAGAAGCACTGAATTACAGTAATTTACTGGCAACAGTTTTGTAAGGGGTGGACTGTTAGACTGTCCTGTAAATTATACAGTTATTTACCACATACCATACAGGAGATTATACAGTAATTAACTATAGTTTCCACTGCATCATGGGATTTTGGTTGACGTCACATAGAGAGTCACTATATTTTGTTGCAGAAGCCACGTGGCTCCAAGCATGCATTGCACCATGAAATGTTAAACAGTTGCCGTAATAAAGACGTTAAAAAAGCAAGCTGTATGTTCCCAGCATGCATTTTCATATTCTTGGCTTCACAGTGTTTAAGCATTTTGGGGTAAATAACAAGACGTGTATATAACTAGAGATGCATGCAAGAAAATACGATGATAAAAGAGAGAGTATGATAATAAAATCTACTGTTTCGAAATACTGAACACTAACAATGTGGCACCGTAGCAGAAAAGCAAGCTGTATATGCTTCTATTATATACTGTACATGTGGGTTTGGTAGTAGCAGTATGTTTCCATTGGAGGGAGCTCATTGTAGCGGTCAAGAGACAGGAGCCAATTGCTGCTTTTGCAGTGTCATTCAGGTAAGATAATCAACTAGCGTTGAGCAAATAGTAATTCACAGCTGGTGTATGACTATGATATATCAGGTGGTGCATGACTCCAGAATCCAATTCAGACTACTCACCTCCCACTTTTTTAAGCTAATTTTTATGACAGTAACTTACTGACAACAGTGTTGCCAGTATATTACTGTAAATTCAAGTTTACAGTAAATTTAAAAACCTTAAAAAAACAAAACAATCAGCTGTCTAATGGACATTTTTAAGTCACCAACAGTTTTCACCAACTCATTCTGTATTTAATCAAGGTACCTGACCACTCGCTAATGTCCCATTCACACACGGGTTTCTGCATCCTCTTCCACATATAGAGATGTCTCCATGCAAGACTTTTACGACACTTTAAAGGGAATGAGACAAGCCGCTTTGATAGGACAGGATAGAAGTCGGCTGTGATGATGGCCACAATAGCGCAGACGTCCCCCTTTTAAACGTGTTGAGGGTACACCGGTCCCTGAATTTAACAAAACTGGGTCTAGTCCACCTCCTTGCAGAGTTACGCCAAGCGCAGTGCTGCCCTAAATCTTATTGGTTTAAAGTCTTATTTTTTGGAATGTACAATTTAAAATTTAAAATAGGTGATAAACTTACGAGTCGAGCAGAAAGTTGCTAATTCTGTGTTGCTTCTGAATCTCCACAGCTGCATGTGGCCCTTCCGCCTCTGAAAGGCACCTCTTATCCTATCACCCTTGTTTTGTTTCGGGATCTGTCTAGTTCTTTCTGTTTAACTTGTTTTTACTCGCCAGATGTGGATATTCCGCAATAGTTTCAGAAAAGCAATGGAACAAGTAACAGAGTAATAGCACAAGGCCACGGGTGTGTGCCCGCTATGAGTGGGCCGACGAGTGCATGAGAATGGTTGACAATTCGTCACTTATCACCCATTCTGTCTCTGATTGGTTGTTTTCCGCTTAGGCGCAGTGGTGTCTTAACAAGAAAATTAGAGGTATGAAGTCAGAAAGACTGATTTTATGACGTCATTTTACTCATGTATTACTGTTAGCTAATACTGAGAGTTTTACCAAAAACTCTCCCTTTAACTGGTAGTTTAACAATGCAAATCAATGGTTCTGAATATACAGATTTAACAAACAGACTAACATTTTCATTTGTTCTCCAAATTGTGTTGCTAGTTCGCTACAGATTATTTGTCACTAAAAGCGCTACTTCACCTTATTTTTAGTCAAAGCATTGTTGATTTTTTTTTAGTATATCTTACAAATTACAAGGTGCTGTATGATTTGTATTCTGACGTGGGAATGAGCACTACTAAAGTTCAAATAGAGGCACATCTGTTATTTTTCGCATCCCTTGTATCTTGTCATGGTTTTCTGTTTGTTTCAGGACTTTCACTTGTTCTCTTTGTTGCCACAAAACTGCTATGCTATGATTTTTTGGAAGTCTCATGAAAAGACTCGTCATTACCTGCAAAATGTGTCACACAGTGCATATGGATGCCAGCTTCTCCGTTAATACATTCTCCTGTGAGGATTTTTTTTAATTATAATTAAACAGCATGCACAGGTTTTAATCAACAAAAGCAGTAAATATGGAAACTTTTATAATACCTGGAAGCAGCTTGTTTCTTTTGTGTCTCATGTTATTGTTTTAATATTTTCTACTCACGAGTATTATGCTGCATGCTCAATTGAAATCTTTTTATTCTCATACTTCTATTTATGACTCTGGTTTAGGTGTTTTGAGAGAGTATTTAGTTTGTTGTTATGACTTGTTATATTTTAATATCTTGCTGGATCCATGGTATTGTTTGCCACAGCTTACCTTCTCGGTTTATATTGTCTGCATGCTGCAATTCATTTTTAATGCTGTAAATCCAGCTGCAGCTAATTGTTTCAGCTTCGAGGCAGATTCCAAAGCATGTTCTGTAGTACTGCCAAAGACTGTACCCAGAGCCCCACCCCCGCCAACTGCCTACAGATACAGATGCAGATCAGATGCAGAAGTCCCTCCAATGTAAAACAAAGGGGAAATTCACAGGTTATTTTTGTAGATGCAAGATGAAAGATAACCTAAATTGTATAATTTTTTGCCAGAATATTTTTTTTTTTTTAGCGCTCCTCCGAAAGTTGTGTAGTGTAATTTACTTTATAGCCATCTGGTACCAGTAAACGTACAATTCAGAACCTTAGCCGATTGATGTACTGTAAAGTAACAGAGTAGTATGATCGACAGCAAAAAGTATCGAGGCATGTAAGCAATTGCTAAAATGGATTAGAGTGGGAAGTCTTACTGTATGTTAAAAACAAGTGACCGGTACATTATGTGTTACGAAACGTGGTGACAATATATTTTCTGATGACTGGCCTTTCAGTAGACTTCTATAAGCTTGCGCCACGTTTATGTTGCAGGAACTAAATTACTTACTTCGCCCAGTCTGCCTTGATTCTTGTTGTTTTGCTGCATTCCTCCATAACTCATTTTATTTCTCTTGCTTTACTACAGTTTCACTTGACTTCAGTGATTTTAATCAAGCATCATTAGTCATCCTGCGAATGACTGGAGATCAGTTCATGAGGTGCAAAAATCACCTCACCAGGGAGGTTTTCAGGACACATCCTAACCAGATGCCCAAACTACCTAATCTGGCTCCGCAGCAGCTCTCCTCCGAGGCCCTTCCGGATAACCAAGCTTCTGACCTGATTGCAAAGGGAGAGACCGGGCACCCTGCAGAGGAAACTCATTTCTGCAACTTGTATCAATGATCTTGTGCTATCGGTCATGACCGACAGCTCTTGGCCATTGGTCAGGGCAGGAACGTACAATAGCCAGTAAAACGAGAGCTTCACCTTTCGGCTCAGTTCCTTTTTTACCACAGCAGACCAATGCAGAAACCCCTGCACACTGCACAAATCCGCCTGTCAATCTCCTGCTCTATTTTTCCCTCATTTGTGACCAACACCCCAAGATAATGAAACTCCACCACTTGGGGCACAATCTCCACCCCAACCCAGAGATGGCACGCCAACCTTTTCTGACTGAGGGCCATGGCATCAGATTAGGAGGTGCTGATTCTGCCTCAACAATGGAGGCACAGAACATAGTCCACTCGGACTGAATGTCCCCCACCTCCCTAGGTACATGGTCGAAGTTCTCCCCGAGGTGGGAGTTAAAACTCCTTCTGACAGGGAACATGTCTGCCAGACATATCCAGCTGACCCTCACAAAACATTTGGGTCTATGAGGCCTGAGCGGCACCCGATCTGAGGAGCCAACACTCCAACAGGTGGTAATCAGTTGACAGTGCCACCATTCTCTAAAAGACAAGCGGCTACAAGTCCAATAAAACTACCACAAAGTGTATTATTGAACTTCGGCCTCGAGTGGCTTGGTGCCAACCCTTATGTTTGAACACGGTGTTTGTTATTGGCAAACTGTGACAAGTCCAGAATTCCAATTAGAAATCCCCGCTGGATTCTGGTCAGGGCGACCGTTCCTTGCAATCACGCCCAGGAGCACTCTCCAGCACGCCCTCCAAGGACTCTAAAAAGGGTAGGTACTCTACACTGCTGTTAGGTGCACAGCCACAAACAATAGTTGGGAAAAGAATTAATAATATACTACACAGTATATCAATAAATTGGGCAGGTGCACAAAATGCCACATTTATTTAATATCATGGATACATTGTATATTTCCTCTAAAAATGGCAAATAAGTGTCACTTTTAACATCCTAAATTGTCTGTATTTTTACTTGTCGCACCAATAGGTGAAGTGATAAAAGAGAGTGCTGTTAATTCCTGTTAATTCTTTAAGTCGTCTCTGGTCCAGGCGGAGTTCTGTCACATTTATGCCTAAAAAGACAAGTGCTCCCACAGCTCCCTCTCCTGGGTTTTTAACTCTATCCCTCTCTTTGAAGATCCTTTTTTTTGCAACATCTGCTCTTTTCTCCCTCCCCCAACCCACTGCTACATCGCCCCCTTGCTTTTTTTTTTTTTTTTACACTTTGATTGCGTGTATCTCTCATCGGAGTCCTCTGGCTAATTGCATCATTCTAATGGGCTTTTTCATGATCATACTCTGTGCTAAGTTGATGTCTCACGCAGCTTATTAATTGCAATTACTTTTAGAATAGGACAGAAAAAGTAAAGAGGAAAGTGCTGATGAGGATTGCTTCTGTGTAGAAATACAGTTGTTTGGGATTTTGGTATTTAGACCGTGAGGGAGAAAGGAAATGAAGCATTGAGCCAAAAAGTTTGTCATACATGGCTACCCCCTTTATCTTAGTTAAATTACATAGAGAAATTAAGCACCGTATAATAAAACATAATGGGCAGAAACATATAGCGGCGCGGTAGAAGACTGGTTAGGACATCTGCCTCACAGTTCTGTGTCCCGGGTTCAAATCCAGCCTTGCATGTGTGGAGTTTGCATGGTCACCCCGTACCTGCCTGGGTTTTCTCCAGGTAATCCGGTTTCTTCCCATATCCCCAAAAGATGCATGGTAGGTTAATTGAAAACTCTAAATTGCCCGTAGGTGTGAATGTGCGTGCAAATGGTTGTGTGTTTATATGTGCCCTGCGATTGTCTGGCGACCAGTTCAGGGTGTACCCCGCCTCTCGCTTAGAGTCAGCTGGGATAGGCTCCAGCTTGCCTGCGACTCTCGCGAGGATAAGCGGTATGGAAACTGGATGTATGGACAGAAACATACCTGCACAGCAATACTTTTATATGTTACAGCTAAAATTAATAGGTAAATCTCATCTTTACTTGCAGCCTCTTCAGTTCTTGATCCCCGCCCCTCTGTATACATTAGCTCCTCCCACCAGAGATCCTATCGAGGAGTCGAGATCACCCTTGGAGCGAGAAGGGACAATGGTTTGGGGAAATGAAACATTCACTCAAGTAAGTTGAACACAACTTATGTCCACTTTATGCTTTATTTGGAGTCAAATTAGACTCAAATATGACCAATATTGTGACTACACACAACTGTATGAATGTTAAACTCCTCACTTGCAGCACATTTGTATTGACTTGTAAATATGTATATTGCACAATGTTTATATGTTTCTGTGTATTGTGCGATGGATAAAATGAAAAGACATTTCAAACTTTGAAAAATTGAAAAAAATGGATTAATACTATCATTGTGGAATTACCAAGAGAAACACAAACACATTTCGAAACAACTGAGTTTATAAATGGTATTAAAAGGAATGTAAAAACAATGTACACGCATCAAAACTTCCTTTAGTGGACAACTTTTTTGATGTGGCTAATTGCATTTGAAAATGTCACATTCTAATGACAGCATTTCATTGCGTAGTAAACATGAACCAACGTTATTACGTTATTTAAAGTCATTTCCGAGTTAAATACTCCCCAAATAAAACAGACAGTCAGCTAAATATGTATATTCAAACTAAAATAATCGATAAATTACAAAAACAAAGAATGAACTTTTTAATTTGTGAAGGCCTGCTCCACTAACCACACAGCGAGCATTACCCCATTTTTATGCATCACTGTCGAGGAGCTAAAAAAAATATCGGTGGTTCTTCAATTACAGCTCCTCAGCGATCGATCCTACCTCAATGCTCAATCCTCTCTCCTCGATGCACATTTAAGACAACATAGATGCTCGACAATACGGTGGCGTGAGAATGACTTTGGGTCGCAGTTAAAGCATGGAGGAGCGAGGGGCAGATAGGTTATAATTGAGGGACGTGAGCTCCACTCTGTATGTCCTTCAGCAGACTGTAGGAACTCTTGTGCTTTGTGGTTGCTGGTCATTAGCCATCACGCTTTTGGCTAAATACCCTGTATATATCAGCAATTGCTCTGTAAAATTAAGGCAGCACGGTAGCGTTAGCATGTCTGCCTCACCCCAGCTTCCGCCCACATTGCAAATTGTGTATGTTAGGCTCATTGAAGACCCTAAATTGACCACAATTGTGAAAGTGAGTGTAAATTGTGACACCACTCCCCAAAATTCAGCTGTGGTAGGCTCAAGCTAACTGGGGAGTGTGAACAGGCTAAGCAGTATAGAAAATGGATGTACTCCGATTGGCTGGTGACCAGTTCAGTGTGTACCCTGCCTCTCGGCCAGAGTCAGCTGGGATAGGCTTGAGCACACCTGCGAATCTCGTGAGGATAAGCGTTACAGAAAATGGATGGATGAATGGGAAATACAGTACATGTTAGCAAACGCTAAAACCAAATCTTGTTCCTTATGGTTGCTATTCATTAGTTGGTAAAATTAACTTAAATCTGTGTAATTTATATTTTGTTTATTCTATCGTTCATATTGCACAGTGAATTGCATGCTTTCCTTTGTCGCATTAAGTTCCATGTCTGGATCGATAGTTATCATCACACTTTTCATCTTTGGTATTGTGATACCCATCTGTGGTGGCAAAAAAAATAAACCTAAAATATGCATATCGTCTTAATCTTTTAGATTCTCACCGACCTGAAAATTTGCTGGCATCATGGATGACGATGATCATTTGAACTCCAATTTCAGCTTAACGTTTGTGGCGTGTTTATCAAACTTCTATTTTTGGGACGTTTGACTATGGAGGTTGCACTGAATCCTAAAATACAGCTGTGCTAATAGCAGTAAATATATGAGTGTAGTAGCGCTTTGATTGTATACTGACACTTTATCTCACTTGGCTGCAGCTATTATCAGCAGCATCCACACAGCAGCTAGACTGGGCCTGCTGAAGATGAGAGTGGGTGTCACACTCGCTTGTGTATACACACACCCACACACACACACACACACATAGACACTCGGCGACAATGGCGGCAGTGAGACTGTTGGAAGTCTCCTCCTCTAGCTGGAGGGTTTTTTTTCACCTCTCCTGCTCTCACTCGTATTCCTCCATCTCTCAGAGTCGGCGAGATGCTGGCATGTCAGTGCAATTTAACAGTTCTTTGATCCGTGCCCTGAGATTGAATGGCAACAAATTAAGCAAATTATTTGAACCACCCACGGGCCTAAGTCAAAGAGAGTGGGGACGGGAGGAGGAGTAGCTGAGGAATTCTACTTTAAATAATGGAGGGATTCGGGAGGTACTCTGGCACAGAGGAAGGATAAATATACATAAATATACATATAAATAAACATTATTAAATAAGATAACATATGGATGCATACTGACAGCATACTGTCTTTTTTTACTATTAATGGTAATTCACCGCTTGTTGTGAAATAAATTTCTTCCTGCTTTTTTTTCTTTTAATAATGACTGTAACAAAACATTTTTGGCGATTTATTTATTTTTTCTTCTTGAGGATCGATTGATTGCAGTCCTGCCGGGACAGTTTGAGTCCAGAAAGGGGAAAATACCAACAAAGACCTCATTTGCAGAATGTTTTATGAACAAATGTCTTCTTAGTTCACACCACGAAGAACATGAATCTAAGACTGAATTATTTACAGCAGTTATTGAATTTTTTTTGATAGCAATGGACATCACTGCACACATTTTCAGTTCTTTTTACAGTCTAGTTAAAAAAAAACAATAAAACCCCACAACAGTCACTGAAATTATTTGAAAATTGGAGTAATACTTTACGGTACATACTTTTTAAAAGATTACTGCAAATTAGTTAATAAAATTAAATGAATTGTTAGAGATTAAAACAAACTAACAAAAGTGCCCTGGACAAAAGTAATGGTTCCCTTAATTTTATATTTTCACTGCAATCAAACAATTTCTGTAACTCTCAGAGACTTGTGCACCTGTCGACAGGTATTTTGGGCTACTCCTGGTGAGCAAAATGCTACAAGTCTCTCAGGTTTGAAGGATGCCTTCACCAGTCCGCATATTTCAGCTCTTTCCACAGATTTAGTTTAAGGCTCATTGATGGCTGCTTTAAAATAGTACAATGTTTTGTTCTTGGCCAATCTTGTGTGTTTTTAAGCTGTGTGTTTCGGGTCTTTATCCCCTTGTGGAACCAATGACTTGTAGCTTCTTTCTGAGACTGGGCAGCACATTTCGCTCCAGAATACTTTTGTAGTCTTGAGATTTCATTTTATGTTGAGAATATTATTTATTTCGATGAGCATTGTGTTTTTTTTTTTTTTTTTTTTTTTTTAAACACCATTTTTGCCAACGTGTATGATTATGGTACAAATAATAGTAGTTGCACAAGCTTGTTTAAGGTCAATGCATACAGTGAAAGCCGAGCAGCAAAGCCCAAAACTCTTTATAATTAGTCTTGCTTCTCGCTGTCGTGCAAAGCTCCCACTTCATTAATATTAGATCAAGATGTTGGGTGCAGCCAGTTGAACTAGTTGAGATGAGGGCACAGCTGGAGTTTACATACTGAAACTGCCCCCATTATGACTATTACACTTTCATCCATTTGTTATGTTTGGATCTTGTCCTTCCTGCTTCTCAGCGTCAGACTTTTACCTCCATTTTATTACATATGATTTGAATTTGTAATGAGGTCAGACTATGTCGTATAGTTTTGCTTATTTTCATCTCGCCTACAAACAGGTTTAAAAAAGAATGGAATATGCCGCAGCAACTCAGCCTGGGTTAAGGGTGGCCTTCTCTTGTATCCAGATACATTATCATTACAAAGGTTTTTAGTTACATTGTTTTGTTCACAACATGCCATCTGTTGACAGCATGATGCTTAAGCAGTAAAACTTGGTACATTTCTTCTAACGTCTCATGAAGCCCATGCAAATCCAAGTCAATTCCCATCGACTGGATTCTTTTCTTTCCCAAGAAAAGGACTCCCACCAAGAGTCAATCATTACCTGCCTCTCTCAAAATAACTCAGCTCCATAATAGTCACTCCTCAAGCTGCATTGAGTTTGCTGCTTGCATAGTCCAAACCTCACTGAATGCAGGGTACGAGAACTCCTGACTACCACAGCAGCTCTCGTCAAACTTATACTAAACATAAGACACCTGATGATCACAAACGATTAATTAATAACACTTAGAAAAGATGGTACAACACTAGCCTTTGGTAATGAGCCACATGGTGTTTCACCAAGTCTAACAATTACATTATTACACTATCTGATTACATGTAGCAAGTGCATTGTGGTAAATTTCCAGTACAATGTGCAGTTGTGAAACTCTAAACTACATCCCACCCTGCATTTTCTGAATGTTCTCATATTTTCTGATACACAAGTAAAGGAGGTTCTCAGTTTATGATGCAGTTATCTTCCGACAGAGAAGATGTAACCATAATGTGTACGTACTGCATTTCAGCTTGTGCTGCTAAGCAACTCAGCAGCTCCATAGGCCTCACTGGATAGCATTCGCAGGCTAGTAAATGCTCAAGTAGTCAGTGATTGATATGGAATAGTAAATAAATTGAAACTTTTATCAATAACCTAAACATCTCTCAATTAACTTCAGAAAGTAAAGAGTCTTTAGACGGCCCATTCACCGTCACTGAATTGCGTAAGGCCTTAAACGATAAGCCAACAGGTAGAGCTTCAGGCAATGATGGACTTTCCACAGATTTATAAACATTTCTGGTTGATACTAGAACCACAATTTTGCAGAATGGTGACAGAGATAATAGATAAAGGCCTAATTAGAAGCCATATGAACACAGCCGCAATAAAACTACTACTGAAACCAGGGAAAGACCCCACTCATCCAGCTAATTACTAACCGGTGTCATTAATTAATATGGACACCAAAATAATTTCTAAGGCTTTAACCAGCAGTCAAGAAAAAATTCTCCTGTCGATAATACATTGTGGCAAAACAGGTTTCATTAAAGGTCTGAGCTCCAGCAACAATGTCAGGCAACTGATAAACCTAGTATGTCTCAGCGTAATAATTTGAAAGCAATTGTCTTGTCACCAGAACCAGAAAAACCTTTTGACAATGTTGCGGTGATCTTTTCTTTTTTCAATACTTCACAAATTTTGCTTCGTTGATTTATATGTTTACTGGATCGCAATGTTATACAACTCACCCAAGCAACTGTCACTGCAAAGGGGGTCACATCACAAAGTTTCACTTTACAAACAGGAACTAGACAAGGATGCCCACTCTCACCCCTGCTATTCACACTATTTATTGAACCAGTGACAATAGTGAATATGTTTGTGATAATTTAAAACATTGGAACAGCCTACCTATCTCACTTTTAGGGCATATAGCTATAGTAAAAATTCAAATGTTACCTCAAAATAACTAATTATTTTCAATCATCCCATTCAAACCCATGTTAAAAGTGATTCCAAATGTTAGACGATGCCATTAAAAAAAAAAAACAATTAGCTTATCTCCCCTTCAGAAAAGTAAAACAGAAGGGGGACTTGACACACCCAACTTCAAAAACATTGCTTAGCCAAATACAGTACCTCATTAAATGGTTACATCCAAATGTTGAACAACAATCTTGGCTGTATCTAGAACAGATAGACTGCAGTAGCACCAAACTTTCAGATATCCCATTTATCAGCACAAGTCTCAAACACCTCAACTGTTTTCAGAATCTGATTACTGCAACCATTTTATCAACTTGGTGGAAAAGTCTAGAAACCACACAATCTCAGTCGGCACCATATCATTCCTCCGCAATCTGTCAGAATCACGATTTTGAGATTAACAAAATGCACCTTTACTACAGCATATGGGAACAAAGTGGAATTGACCGCTGACATCAGTTATTCAAAAATAAAAAATAAAATAATAATAATGCATTCATGTCATTATTCCAAGAATTTCAAACTAGAGGTGGTAACTTCACTTCAATACTACAGAGTAAGAACAACAATCCTAAAAAAATTCTCAACTCACATGAATACTTTAGAATGACCCGTTTTTGTTAAGAAAATAGTGGAACGACTCCCACAAAACAAACTATTCATTTCAAAATGATACAAATTAATCTCAAGTACTAATTCAATATACTAACCTATCGCAAAATGTGAAAAATACCTTTCAGGGTCGACTGACAATGATTATTGGGCGCAAATCTGCTGAAATACATTCTCGATTACAGAAAACAGTAATTTAAAGCTAATCCAGTTCAAAGTCCTCCATAGATCACACATTGCACAATATAGTATGCATAAAATGGGCTATTCAAAATCAAACATATGCACTCATTTTACTGAAAATGCTCCAGAACACTTATTTTCACGCTCTTTGGGATTGTACACTTGTATAGCACTTCTATTCAATAGTTACACCGAAACGCTCCTCAGATTTGAACTGTGGGATTCCAATTTCTTCTAAGCTTTGTCTATTGGGTGATTTAAAAGGTATACATCTCACAAATAAACATGCTCAATACTTGTAATTCTAACAATCGCTAAAAACAACAACAATATTGTTAAACTGGAAAGATGAACAGGCTATCAACATTAACCAATGGAAAAATCTTGTCACAACCAACTCTTGTATTAATGTTGTTAAATTCATTATATATAATATTGTTGTTGACCATGATAAAACAGACGTTTGAACTAAGCTATTCTCTGTAACTGTCGGTCCGTTTGAGAGTATGCAAGTGTGCGTGTGTGCATGTGTGTGTGTGTGTGTGTGTGTGTAGTGTTTGTGTGTGTATTTGAAAGCAAATTTGCCAACACACAATGGGGAACTAATTGAAGCTTATTGCTTCACATTATACTAATGAGGTCTAATGAAGCATTTTCCCAGGGCCATTAAGATAAAGATATGGATTCGGCGCACAGGTGTGCTAACATTTATCATGAAATCAATGGATTCCCACTGCCTGAGCTGTAATTAAAACTGTCAAACTCTGATAAGAGCCTTACTAAACCTGTGTGGCGTTCACTCACCACATGCTTGCAAATGTGTGTGTGTACGTGTGTACGTGCGTGCGTGCGTGTGAGCATACCTGCACATGTACTGCTTCCCAGTTGAAGTTGAGCGAAGAGGGTTAACAAGAGACTTGACATAAATTATACAAGTAAACTTGCAAGATGAGACCTTGCGTTTTGCTCAACCTTACTTGCTGCACAGCACAACTGGTGACCCAATGATAACCTACATCTATTTAATTTGCCACTGGCAAATTAGCATTTTAGGTTTGATTGCTCTATTGATCAAGTGCATGAACTCATCATGCACTGCTGACATGAAAACACACAGCATGTTCTCATCAACATTCTGCTTGTCGTTTCTTTAACAGAGCCCTCTAAAACACATTTTTGACAATTTCTCATTGTCCTAAAAGGCACTATGGTGGAGTTACTTTTTATAATGATTTATTTTATAAATAATAATAGCGGCACGGTGTACGACTGGTAAGAGCGTCTCCCTCACAGTTCTGAGGACTGGGGTTCAATCCTCGGCCCCGCCTGTGTGGAGTTTGCATGTTCTCCCCGTGCCTGCGTGGGTTTTCTCCGGGCACTCCGGTTTCCTCCCACATCCCAAAAACATGCGTGGTAGGTTAATTGGATACTCTAAAATTGCCCGTAGGTGTGAATGTGAGTGCAAATGGTTGTTTGTTTATGTGTGCCCTGCGATTGGCTGGCAACCTGTTCAGGGTGTACCCTGCCTCCTGCCCGGAGATAGCTGGGATAGGCTCCAGCACGACCCTAGTGATGAGAAGCGGCTCAGAAAATGGATGGATGGATCAATAATAATAATTGAAAATTATTTATTTTATAAATAATAATAATACAATTTAAAAAAATTTTGTTTCCTTGAAACCTTGTTTCGCCGACCTAGTAACCTGGGTCCCACTCTGGAGCCCTACCCGGGGGTGGGGCTCGATACCGAGTGCCTGGTGGCAGGGCCTGGATATTACAAGTTAACACAAAGTACTCGGTGCGTGGCTCGTCTTTGTTTAATTCCGTACTGATTCGGCTTCTTCAACTAAGTCCTAAACCAGTTTTTATCATAACCCATGCCGATATTATCGCTACGGTTAAACAGTTTCATCCACATACATCACCTTTATGCTCTTTTCACTCTGTAACAAATACTTCAATAAATTCAATTCACTCAAATAAAATTTTACAGTGCTTTTAAACCGTGTTTTTAAATCACAGTTGCCCCATCCTGTCAGTTACTCTCATGAACTGTTGTATTAAAAAAAAAAAAAAGGCTTTGACTGTAATCCTATTGTCTTTATCCTTGATGAAACAAACAAAAATCATTTTACACTCTCTAATAACAAAGAAACTACAGAGCACAACTGGCTCATGGTATAGGCCCACATGCCTGCACTTTAGCTTACCTACTTTAGTTCAGTATTGCAATTTAACACTGCCACCTCTTTACATGAGACATCCACTGTTTAACATAGGTTTCAGCCACAAACTCATTCTTTCACTGTCATTATGTGCACATCTCAGTCGAAGCCACAGTAGCTTTTATCATTTCAGGATAAGCGGTACAGAATATGGATGGATGGATGGAACTCACAAAGACATGAAACACTTCTCAGGTTCATTTCCACGGTCTCTTTAAACTATGTGTCCATGTTATGTATGTGACAACAAATGGCCTCTAAAACTCTTAAAAATATAAATACACTATTTAGCGTGACACTAAAGCACTTATTAACACTTTCTACTATTGTCTTACTTATTTATTATTTAAGACCTAGCTTACCTTTTAAAGCAGGATAGTAAAAGTTACACAGCGTACTTGATGCATGGCATGTTGCTTCATCTGTTGTCATGTTTGTTTTATTTCCACTGATGTAGTTTAGCATTGTGACACTTGTGACATACCGTTGTACATTTGTCCACGACGCCTTGCCATCAGGTCATACTTAATACGAAAACTTAGTACTTCCAAAAGCCATATTTGAAGAACAGTGGAGGAGCTTTGATTTCAGGTTTATTTTTGGGCGTTAACTATGTTGCAAGAGCTAGCTTCGCATGTAGCTTCCGTTTCAGCAGCTTGGCCAGAATGAATGTGGGCGGGGCAGTTTATTGGATCTGCGCTCCACAATTGGAGCGCAGAGCCCAGATCCTTACCGACAGAGGTTAATCAAGTAAATATAATACTTGCAGATTGTTCGATGCAGTGGTCTTTTTTTCAGCAATGGGGTCTTGCGTGGTGAACATGGACACAGCAGACCATGGCAACGGCGTGCATTATTCAGTTTTCCTTGTGACAACTGTACCTGCTAATTCCAGGTATTTTTGAAGCACTCCACAGGTGGTCCTTGGCTCTTGGACAACTCTTCTAATTATTCTTTGCAGTCCTCTGTCAGAAATCTTTCGAGGAGCACCTGATCGAGGCAAATCTATGGTGGTATGATTGGCTTTTCACTTATGTATTATGGCCCCAACCGTGCTAACGGGAACATTCAGAAGCTTAGATATGCGCCTGTAACCAATACCATCGTTTGCGATGGTCTTGAGACAGCTCTTTGCTCTTACCCATCATGAGATGTGTCTTGAATCACACCCTGGCAATGAGACCTTTTTGTACGCCATCAATTAGGACTGAAGCAACGGATATTCATTTGCACTGACAAGGGGCTTAATACTTATTTCAGCCGCTGTATATACACATATATACACACACACAGTATAAAATCACTAGGGCGACCGCACTGCTCTGTCAACTATTATGACTGGTCATGTAAACTACATGGTGGTAAAAGTAACATAGATCATTGAAACTATGTGAGTCCCTGGATACACATGTCTTGAAACAATGAGTCCTAGTCCTGGAACAATGAGTCCCTGCATTTTATCATCACATAATACAGATACAGTAATCCTACGCTATATCATGGTTCTTGCTTCGCGGTCCCGCAGTAGTGCAGATTTCTATTACAGCGTAGTGTACTGTTTGTACAATATTTTTGTCTCCATTGCCCTCTCTCTCAATATATGTTTAGTTTTTTAATTTTAATTTTTAAGGATGATATATTTTCCCAAAAACTATCATGATAAATGATAGTATTGTTGATGTTTTTCATGCAACTGATATAGTGATTTTAGAGCATAATAATTAAAGTACAACCCCAATTCCGATGAAGTTGGGACATTGTGTTAAACATAAATAAAAACAGAATGCAATGATTTGCAAATCATGTTCAACCTATATTTAATTGAATACACTACAAAGACAAAATACTTAATGTTCAGACTGATGAACTTGATTGTTTTTAGCAAACAATCATTAACTTAGAATTTTATGGCTGCAACACGTTCCAAACTAGCTGGCACAGGTGGCAAAAAAGACTGAGAAAGTTGAGGAATGCTTATCAAACACCTGTTTGAACATCCTACAGGTGAACAGGCTAATTGGGAACAGGTGGGTGCCATGATTGAGTATAAAAGGAGCTTCCCTGAATTGCTCAGTCATTCACAAGCAAAGATGGGGCGAGGCTTACATCTTTGTGCGTGAGAAAATAGTCGAACAGTTTAAGGACAATGTTCCTCAATGTACAATTGCAAGGAATTTAGGGATTTCATCGTCCATAATATCATCAGAAGGTTCAGAGAATCTCGAGAAATCACTGCATGTAAGCGGCAAAGCCGAAAACCAACATTGAATGCCCGTGACCTTCGATCCCTCAGGCGGCACTGCATCAAAAACCGACATCAATGTGTAAAGGATATCACCACATTGGCTCAGGAACACTTCAGAAAACCAATGTCAGTAAATACAGTTCGGCGCTACATCCGTAAGTGCAACTTGAAACTCTACAATGCAAAGCAAAAGCCATTTATCAACAACACGCAGAAACGGTGCCCGCTCCTCTGGGCCCGAGCTCATCTAAGATGGACTGATCCAAAGTGGAAAAGTGTTCTGTGAGTCCACATTTCAAATTGGTTTTGGAAATTGTGGACGTCATTTCCTCCGGGACAGAGGAAAAGAAGCATCCGGACTGTTATGGACGCGAAGTTCAAAATCCAGCATCTGTCATGGTATGGGGCTGTGTTAGTGCCAATGGCATGGGTAACTTACACATCTGTGAAGGCATCATTAATGCTGAAAGGTACATACAGGTTTCGGAGAAACATATGCTGCCATCCAAGCAACATCTTTTTCATGGACGCCCCTGCTTATTTCAGCAAGACAATGCCAAACCACATTCTGCACGTTACAACAGTGTGGCTTCGTAGTAAAAGAGTGCGGGTACTAGACTGGCCTGCTTGCAGTCCAGACCTGTCTCCCATTGAAAATGTGTGGCGCATTATGAAGCGTAAAATACAACAACGGAGACCCCGGACTGTTGAACAGCTGAAGCTGTACATCAAGCAAGAATGGGAAAGAATTCCACCGTCAAAGCTTCAACAATTAGTGTCCTCAGTTCCCAAACGATTATTGAATGTTGTTAAAAGAAAAGGTGACGTAACTCAGTGGTAAACATAACCCTGTCCCAGCATTTTTGGAAGGTGTTGCAGCCATAGAATTCTAAGTTAATGATTATTTGCTAAAAACAATAAAGTTTATCAGTTTGAACATTAAATATCTTGTCTTTGTAGTCCCAACTTCATTGGAATTGGGGTTGTACATTACTACAAGTAAATACTTAACTCGAAGAATATATTGATCATTGGTATTGTACTGTAGAACAATAAATAAAATATCTTGGATAAATAAAAAAATATAATAAAACACACTCAGGCTCTGTTCACAAAACAACACAAACATTAAACACAGATGGCACAGATGAACAGATTACATGCATTAATGACTTAACAGGCAATATACTGCCAATGAAGTTTCCAGCTGGTTAATAAAAAGTGCAAAGCATGGCAACATTAATAATCACAGCAAGTAGATCAAACCAACCTGTATTGATTCAAGATTTGTACTGCTTTTCAAAAATCTGAAGCCTTTCTTTAAACACTGCTTTGTCAACATGTTCAATGGCTTACATCTCTTACAATAATGAGTATGCTATACTGTATATAATGTGAGCATACGTGCGCCATATATGCTGTCACGTTTGTATTTGCATTATTGGGCATAGAGTTCCATAATTGCAAGCTGACGGGAAAAAGGAAATGTCCCACTGTGTTTGTCATGTTGAGGTTTTAAATTGTGTTGTCTTCTTTGCGACTTCATACAAAGTCGACATACCAGCTCATTGGTGTTAGCTGGATGGCCGCGTTCATCTGACTTGAATCCGCAATGTTCCCACATTGTCGTGGTGGCATTAGGCTTTGAAACTAATTCCATCCATGCCACTCAACTTACTGTAGCTGTGCAGCTACCGGCCCGACGTAAGAAAACTTACCTTTGAGTACGCTAGTGCCTACATTTGAAAAGCATTCACCTCCGTGTACACACACACACACACTCACACAAACGCACGCACATGCACGTGCACAGAGGAAAGCACACCGTCAATCAGAGACAGGCTGGGAGAGTGGGAGGGTCCTCCCGCCCTTCACTATCTCTGATTGGTTGAGAGACCAGATCGGTTTCATGTGTCTGCTTTCAAGTCGTGGGATTTTTTCCTCCTCAAATGGCTGGGCATACAGGTGGACACTTTCTCTCTCTTTTTTTTTTTTTAGCTGCACTCTAGAACCTGGATTTCCAGCACCACGCCGAAATACTATTCCATAGCATTGCATCCTCAGACGCAGATTGATTTTAATGTATGCGTGCCTGCTCATTTTTGTGCATGTCAGACAGGGGAAGTACATCAAATGAGATTGCTGAAATAATAAAACAAATGTGACATCATCTTTATAAGAAAAAGTGCTGCTTGACTGGGCTTAATTTCCGTAAATAGTATTGTAACGGACACGCCAGTAAAGATGCCACCCAGCATCCCCAGTCTCGTGCTGCTCCGCGTACCTGCCTTGTGGAGTCTGGATACACAAAATACATCTAAAAGAAAGTGTGACCGAAGCATCAAAGCAGGCACAGACAGCTGGTCTCGAACGCAGACGCTAAGTGAATTACAAGCACAAAGAACATCAAAGCTGAGACAAAATACATCTGTTTTCGCACCAGAACGCTAAATTAATTAACTTCCACCACCAGCCAGCCTGGAGAGAGCCTCACCAACAAAGACGTCTCCTTCCTGCTGTGTAACGCGCCACTTGCCCACCTGGGCTGGACAAGGGACGGGGCACTAGTGACACCCAAAGGTGTCCGGGGAGCACTGCAACTCTGGATTAACCAACCACAATCTTCAATGGACTTCAATGGAATGTGATATAATGTTTTAAGAACTTTACATGAATGCCACTCGTGACTGTATTTCTGCAAACTTGAATGTCTGAGGGCCTGAGCACACCCCGTGGGGACGGAAGGGGGCACCACGCGTCCGCTCCGAACGTTTTGCGAGCAGGCACCCGGGCTCCGGCCGTCCTGCCTGGGAACTTTTTGTGCACCCATTTTCCTTTTTCTTCATCCTTTCCACCAAATCCACCTGTTCCCCGTGCGAACCGGGCCGGCCGAACACCCGGAAGCTCGACCTGCGTGCCTCAATCATGTTCAAGACACGTAAATCCAACATTGCGGTCTACTAAAAGTACAGATTAGTGCATATTTGGGTTTAAATTAATGAGAACAGGAATCCCCAGCTATATGCTTTGTCACTACACACTCTCCACCCTCACATCACAAGTCAGTTTCCTTTGCCAATGTTCGTCTGTCCTTTGTTTGTTTTGTTTTCCTGCATTATTTCCCTTTTGTAGATTCCCCATATTAGATCTCATAAAATCTTCTGTAAAGGTTCACTACCTGCATTGTTGTGTGTGTTGGAGTTCAAGGAAAGAAACCTCTGGCGGTCTAGAACTCTTATCAAAATGTCAGAAAGTGTAGAAACCTACAGATTACGAGACTGATAAAAAGGTTTCCCGTCACTTTCCCTAAATTTTATCCACATAAAAAGTGACGGGGTGCCCCTTTTACGAGATAAAATAGCTTGAGTTATAACGCTGTAATTTAAAATTACGCTAAACCGGAAGTAAGGCAGTCGTCGCTTCCAGCTCATTCTTTTCTCTTAAATTAATTACATTTTCATTTAACCCATATACTCTACAGTATTCACTGGGAAGAGAACCACAATAAGTGCTTGCATCATGTACCAATCAAAGCCCTTCAATGACTTCGAAACCATTAAAGTTGTTTGTTTTCTTGAGAGGAAAAACAAATTCAAGCCCTCCGTACTAGCCACTTTATTTCAACTCATTGAGGGCTTAGTCAAGCATTATGGGAAAGGAAGTAATTACATGCACCCATAATTACTGGCTTGTAAAATATTCATTGAATTCATTCTAGAACGGCTGCTGTACACAAGGATGTGATTCCCCCTCTGAACAATTTTTTAGGCAGTGTTTTGTTTTGTTCTTTTGCCTGACAACGGCTGCGCAGAAATCTTTTATGTGTATTGTAATTAATTATGACAAGAGCTTCAGGTTTATACAGCCCCCTAGAATTTTTGGGATGGAGCATCAGCTGAAACCCTGTGCCTTTTCACCATTCTTCCTCGTATAAATAGCATGAATAGTAAAAGAACCTCCAAGGTCGAAAACAGTCCATTCTAAAGACGCTGGTTGTTGCGACGTTTGGCTTGACCCTCAGGGGTCTCCACAGCGAGTAACTTGGACTTTTTTTTAGCACTCTCAATTGTCAAACAAGTGTACAAAAGATAAACACTGTCCCACCAGACGTCAGTAGCAGAAAGGAGGGGCAGGGCTAACACTAGCGGCTGATGTTTTTTTTTGTTCACCCTTTTTTACGGTTTGTCCTTATTTTAGAATAAGGATAGCAAAAAAAGATAGAAATAGACAAAGAAAAACTAAAATACATGCGAGCTAATCGTTTGATCCTGGCTAAACTAAGGTCTCATGAGGCAAGCTGAGATCTTGTGGATTTTGCCAAAATCTTGCATGGTATGCTAACATCTTGGGTCAGGTGATGATGTCTCGGCGTACCGGTTTTGTGCAACTTTTAAACCGCATATCTGCGCTGTAACCTCAAATTTTGGTCAGCTTCCAAATTGTATGACTATCTGTGTACAGGTATTCAAATCTTGATATTCCACTCTCCCTTAAGGTTTAAGTAATTCTAGGTGATTTAGACTTTAATATTGCACATGAACTAGTACATTTGCATTCATAAAAACAAGCTTTGTTGACACATTGAGTCCTCTTTTCATTTTGGAAGTGCTCTTAATTTAATCTCAGTGAAAAGAGGTGAAAGCCAGTCAGTCATTGGAATAATTAAAAGGTCTATTTTTGCCATAATTGTGGTTAATATTTGTTCATTGTTAAGCGTGAAAATGAAATAGTTTGACTCATGCGACATTCATTTCCACTGTCTATTTCTTACTAATTACACTTCATAACCCATCTATCCGTTCATCCATTTTCTATACCGCTTACTGTATCCTGTTCAGGATCACAAGTGAGCTGGAACCCATTACAGCTGACTTCGGACAAAAGGCGGGCTACACCCTGAACCCACTTGAAAACTTTTCTTTAAATACGTTGTTGAACTGGCATGGCAGCTGCTTCCATACTTGCAACTTGTGCAGTTGCAAATAATATCATGACATAGGGGCATCAGTACAGAGTATTGCTGAACCAGGCTGATGAAAAATAAACAGTAAAATGATTCGCCTTTAGTCTTTCGCAGTTCGTGCAGAGCATTGTTCTTGAGACATAAAGGTTTTGGTTATTTGTATTACCAGCAATGCAAAATAGAAAATGGCCTGTGATATTGTTTTACTCATCTAGCAGTATGATTTTTACTTATACAGGTGAAGATGCAAATATAAAGATTGCCGCTAATGACATCATGCCATATCCAGTATCAGATACTGATCTCATCTTCTGAAATTCTAATCTAAGATTAAGGTTGGTCAGTGCATAACAATGCAAATGTGGCATGTAGCCGCTGTTTAATAAGCCCTCATAGACGTTGACCATGTATAAAGTTTCAAAAGAGCCTCGTTTAATCATGGAAATGTGACATTAGACAAGAAAAAGGCGGCATTTGAAGCTTACTCCACCTGAATAGGAAATGAGTTAATTAGGAAAAGCTGTGGGGGGACAAATGTCGTGTTATCAGGTAATGTCAAAAAATCTCATCATTAGTGGCAATGTGATGATTTTCTGGCAGAGATTTCCTTCACCCCCTCTGTTTGAGTGGTGTGTTACAGGTGTCAAAAGGTGTGTTTAGTGGCTAATGTGAGTTCGCGCAATTAGAAAAAAATATTTTAAGATAACAAATTCAAATAAAATAACCAACTGTTAGGTATTTCACAGGGATGATTTGTACACAGAAAATGGTTCTGACAGTAACAACACCCAGGAGGCAATCTCTAATTAGGATCAATTTAAGCGAATGAAAAATATGCTGTATATTGGCCTAATGTATTTAGAAATCATAAAGTCCATAGCGTTTGCCTGATGTCTGCATTTTAGATGCTGCAGGGTTTTAAACAACGCCATGCATACCCAAAGCCGAGATGGGGGGGGGGGGGTCGAGGAATCCAATTCCCAGGATGCAAAAAAGATGGAGCATAGGGAGTTTTGGAAATGTTGAGCTCTTGCAGTGAGGACTAGTGAGATCACTGACAACTTCAAAGCTTCCATGGAATCAGGTCACCTGCCAGCCAGCCTGCTGTGTGTATTAATGAGTAGTGATTAACGACGAACTTGATTAATTTCCTGCCACTGACTCACTCCCCTCCAGTATACAAAAAAAATAAAATAAAAAAGCAAATTACCCTTTGGGCAATATATGACCTCTACAAAATAAAAAAATAAAAACCTAGGTTAATTATTAAAAAAATCCACACACAAACATATATATATCCATTTTCTGAGCCGCTTCTCCTCACTAGGGTCGCGGGCATGCTGGAGCCTATCCCAGCTGTCATCGGGGTACACCCTGAACTGGTTGCCAGCCAATCGCAGGGCACATAGAAACAAACAACCATTCGCACTCACAGTCATGCCTACAGGCAATTTAGAATCTCCAATTAATGCATGTTTTTGGGATGTGGGAGGAAACCGGAGTGCCCGGAGAAAACCCACGCAGGCACAGGGAGAACATGCAAACTCCACACAGGCGGGGCCGGGGATTGAACCCGGGTCCTCAGAAATATACACACATATACACACACACACACACACACACACACACACATACATACATACATACACAGGCCAGCCGGTAGACATAGCCTCTCCAACGTGTCCTGGGTCGTCCCCGGGGTCTCCTCCGGGTATAGACGTGCCTGGAACACCTCAACAGCGAGGCGCCGAGGAGGCATCCTAATTAGCCAGCCACCTCATCTGGCTCCTCTCAATATGGAGCCAGCTCCACTCTGATCCCCTCCTGGATGACTGAGTTTCTCATCCTATCTCTAAGGGAGAGCCCGGACACCCTGCAAACGAAATTCATTTCGGCTGATTGTATCCGGGATCTTATTCTTTCGGTCACAACAAACAGCTCATGACAATAGGTGAGGGTAGGAACGTAGATCAACTTGCTAAATTGAGAGCTTCACCTTTCGCCTTAGCTCCTTCTTCATCACAAAGGACTCACTGGAAACAAATCTGGCTCCGAAACTGGTCGTACAGGGAATGAACAGCCTGCATAAGGGGGTTCGGTACCACATACTCCCGAAGTACCCCGCACAGGACTCCCTGAAGGACACGGTCGAACACCTTCTCCAAGTCGAACAGCTTCTCCAAGTCCACAAAACACGTAGACTGGTTGGGCAAACTCCCATGCACCCTCAAGGACCCTGCCAAGGGTGTAGAGTTGCTACACTGTCCCACGGCCAGAACGAAAACCACACTGTTCCTCCTGAATCTGAGATTTGACTGCCTGACGGACCCTCCTCTACAGAACCCCTGAATAGACCTTACCAGGGAGGCTGAGGAGTGTGATCCCACTGTAGTTGGAACACAACCTCCAGTCCCCTTTCTTAAAAAGGGGGACCACCACCCAATTCTGCCAATCCAGAGGCACTG
Source organism: Phyllopteryx taeniolatus (assembly GCF_024500385.1). Lineage (NCBI taxonomy): Eukaryota > Metazoa > Chordata > Actinopteri > Syngnathiformes > Syngnathidae > Phyllopteryx > Phyllopteryx taeniolatus. The sequence continues at coordinate 5,944,265 of NC_084509.1, read as the reverse complement.
TCCCCAATGTCTACGCAATGTTGCAGAGGCGTGCCAACAGCACCACAAAATCCACCCCCGGGGCCTTGCCGCCGAGGACCTTTTTAACAACCTCGGTGACCTCAACCCCAGAGATAGGAGAGCCCCCCTCAGAGATCCCAGACTCTGCTTCCCAAGGAGAAGGCGTGTCGGTAGAATTGAGGAGGTCTTCGAATTATTCTCCCCACTGACTCAAAATGTCCCGAGTCGAGGTCAGCAGCGCCCCATACTCACTGTACAGTGTTGATGCACTGCTTCACCCTTCCTAAGACGCCGGATGGTGGACCAGAATTTCCTCGAAGCCATCCGGAAGTAGTTCTTCATGGGCTCACTGAACTCCTCCCATGCCCGAGTTACTGCCTCAGTGACCACCAAAGCTGCATTCCGCATTGCCAGCCGGTACCCATCGGCTGCTTTAGGACTCCCACTGGCCAAAAAGGCCCGATAGGACTCCTTTCTTCAGCTTGATGGCATCCCTCACCGCTGCTGTCCACCAACGGGTTTGGGGGTTGCTGCCACGACAAGCACCGACCACCTTACGGCCACACCTCCAGTCGGCCGCCTCAGCAATGGAGGCGCGGAACATGGTCCACTTGGACTCAATGTCCCCCGCCTTCCCTAGAACGTGAGCAAAGTTCTGGCGGAGGTGGGAGTTAAATCTCCTTCTGACAGGGGATTCTACAAGACGTTCCCAGCAGACCCTCACACTATGTTTGGGCCTGCCAGCATCTTCTCCCACCATTGGAGCCAACACACCACCAGGTGGTGATCAGTCGACAGCTCCACCCCTCTCTTCACCCGGGTGTCCAAGACATGCGGCCACAAGTCCGATGACATGACCACAAAGTCGATCATCAAACTGCGGCCTAGGGTGTCCTGGTGCCAAGTGCACATATGGACAGCCTTATGCTTGAACATGGTGTTCGTTATGGACAATCCGTGACGAGCACAGAAGTCCAACAAAAGAACACCAGTCGGTTTCTGATCGGGGGGGGGCTGTTCCTCCCAATCACGCCTTTCCAGGTCTCACTGTCATTGCCCAAATGAGCACTGAAGACCCCCAGCAGAACGGTGGAGTCCCCAGTGGGAGCGCTCTCCAGCACCCCCTCCAAGGACTCCAAAAAGGGTGGGTACTCTGAACTGCAGTTTTTTTCATAGGCACAAACAACAGTCAGGACACGTCCAACCACCTGAAGGCGGAGGGAGACTACCCTCTCGTCCACCGCGGTGAACCCCAATGTATAGTCGTAGGAGCCAGGGGGGAATAAGTATACCCACATCTGCTCGGCGCCACTCACCGTGTGTCATGGTCTGTGTTTGGTTTGGGTTGTGTTTAGTTTTGTTCCATGTTTTCCTGTGTTCCATGTTTGTCGTGTGCTCATTAGGTTGTTGTGTCCACCTGTTCTCGTCTACTTTGTGTCGACCAATCAGCTCTCTCCAGCCACTCGTGTCTTGTCCAGGTGTTCCTCGTTGTCTCGTCAATTTGTTTGTATTTTGTTCCCTGGTTTCTTTCAGTTCTTGTCGGATCATTGTCGTTGTCACATGTCTTTGCCATGTCATAGTCGTCAGTTGTCTTTATCATTGTGGTATGTCATTGTCAGGTGTCATTTCCCCTATCTATTCCACGTCTTACTCACAGGTCATAGTTTGTTTCCAGTTTTAGATATTCAAGTGTTTCTTTGTTACTTTGGTTTGATTATCTGTTGTGGGACTTCGTTCAGTTTTGCTTTAGCCAATATCCTTGTTTTCCCTTTTTGAAGATTAAATATTATTATTTTGAGACTCCCGCACTCCTGCCTTGCCTCCCTGCTTCCCTGCAATTGGGTCCACCATGTTCTTGCCTTGCGTTACTCGCCTTCGCCATAACCACGTACGTGACACCGTGGGCAACTCCAGAGTGGATGAGAGTCCAATCCCTCTCATACTCGACTGGTTCCAGAGCCCAAACTGTGTGTGGAGGCGAGCCCGACTATGCCTTGTCGGAACTTCTCGACCTGACTCACCAGCTTGGGCTCCTTCCTTGCCAGAGAGGGGATGTTCCACATCCCAAGAGTCAGATTCTGTCGCCACGGATTGCACCAACGAGATCCCTGCCTTTGGCCACCACTCAGTTCACAATGCACCCGACCTCTATAGCCCGTCGAGAGAACTCGTCACAAATATTTTTTTACCTCTAAATTTACACCTTTTTAAGTGATAAAACCTGAAGAAATTACAAGCAAGACAACCAATCAAAACAAACTCAATAAGTCTAGTTTGAGAAGAACAGTGGGGGGGGGGGGAATGAAAGCTAGTGTTTTCTGGCGAATGAAATTTGTCACCATCTGTCAATCAATCAACATTTCTTTTGAATTTCAGTGTCATCTCAGGAGCTAATTATTTCACACCAACAGATCCATGGAGTGAGAAAAATAACTGCAAAGTAGCACATTTTAAGATCCTCAGTTAGGCACTGACTGTCAGGGGGAAACTGTGCACTATATGTATGTTTTTAATATGAATGATCCATTTCAAGAACTGTATGCTCAGCTGACAAGCTAATGCAAGATAAAAAAAAAAATTCTGCCTTTACAAAGATAACTAAAAATTAATGGTCAGAGATCACCATACTGCATTCCACTGAGATCTCATTCAATTGTTCACAAACATATACACTGTATGTGTACCTTGTATTGGGTTAGCAGATTTTCTTACTCAACACTGACAGGCCCCTTAATTAGGTACACCTAAACACTCATAAAAAAAAACAAATACTACCTTTACAAAGACAGTAATAATATTTTGTGATTAATTCTATCAAACGGGTATTCATTTAATGTTTGTTAATGTTTTAGTTTGTAGTGCACTCATTGCACGTTACTCATTGCTGGCCTTTCCGCACCTGCTTTCTCACTGCCGAGCCTTGTCGTTATACTGATGGTTAGTTTGTATGCATAGTGCATGTGTGTGTTTACATTGTTCTATTGCTGTAATTTCTCCTTATTCTTGTGAAGTACATTGTGCTGCATTTTTATGTATGAACGGTGCTATACAAATAAAGTTTGATTTTATTTGATTTTGAGTAGAAAGTTAATGCAAATTGTCTGATTAGATGCTTTATCTGCCTTCATCCATCTGGAAAGTGAGGACTTAAGAGGCATGCAGTCGTCCTCTCAACTAGCTTTCTGAAAATCCACCACTCTACCCTTCGTGTTTGAACCGCTGACAGGTTTTGACTCAAACACAGCAGGAGTGAGTCACGGTGAAGTAACACAACGTCGCAATTAGCATGACAGGAAGCTTCATACTGTGGCTTTACAGAGTACTCAGTGAAACTTTGACCAGAGTTTTAAATGGAGGTTGTTCTTTCATCTGTCTCTCCCGCCAACAATCAAATTTTGCAGTAAACACAACATGACTGCCTGCTTTGTGTAACCTTGCATTGGAAACGGAGGCAGATGTTTATTTTCCTTTTGCGTCTTTACAGTGCAATGCGATGTGACAACGAGTGTCTGTGGTGTCACATTTTTAAACCCAGCGCTACATTTTCATATATTATTCTCCTTCAAAGCAAGAATTAAAAAGACTGAAAAGGAGAACCAATAAAACCAATCTTTTTCAAACCTTGGGGGTTATTGGTTGATGCCACAGCAAAAATCTTACAGACTTTAGTTGATAAAAGATGTGAGACATTTAAGACAGCAGGGCTCAACAGTCCTATAGGTGTCTCTTTTGTGTTTTGTTGCAATGTTTAAGTGATACTTCTCACAGCAAATCAACAATTGCATTTTGGGGACTACATGCTGTCGCTATCAAAGTCAACCCTAAGATTGTTATGGAGAAATATATTCTAAAATTGGAACCTCACAATCCATTTTAACATTCTAATCGTCATACAAGAGTACAAAAGCTTCGCAGATGTTAAAAATTGACAAACAAAAATTTTTAATTAACACAAAAAAAAGTTAATCACACTTTTCCATGCCTGCAATGTAGGTAACACATAATTTTTCTTAGAGCTCTATTACAATTGTATTATTATTACCTGTATTATTATTATTATTATTATTATTAATTTTATGACAACTCTAAATTGCCCATAGGTGTGAATGTGAGTGCAAATGGTTGTTTGTTTGTATGTGCCCTGCGATTGGCTGGCAACCAGTCCCGCCTCCTACCCGATGATAGCTGGGATAGGCTCCAGCACGCCCGCGACCCTAGTGAGGAGAACCGGTTCAGAAAATGGATGGATGGATTATTAATTTTAATTAATTCACAACCCCTAATTGAAATGTAAGGTCGGTTGTGTTTGGGAGAAAAATCAATCCTTTCAGTATAGATGCCATTATTCTTTTTCCTTTTACGATTATTGTCTAAAAATATATGGGTAGTATTGAGAAGCTAGGTTGGAAATGTGTTTCCTCGAGCCAAGTCACAAGGCCCCATTTTAACTAAAAACATGAAGACCGTCCTTTTGACCCCTCGTTTACATGAAAATGTGGCTGTGGTCTTCATTTTCATTGTAATCAAACATTGAGCGCCACAACTTTTTAAAACAGAGGATGTGTGTGAGTATGTTGTACAGGAAGTCCTAGATTTACGAACGAGTTCCGTTCCTACGCTGGCGACGTAACACGAATTTCCGTGTAAACGGATTTCACCATTAAAGTAAAAATTTACGGCGAAATACTTCTGTTACGGGTATTGTCTCACGTGATTGTGACAGCAAGCTCAGTGTGTTTTGGTGTGTGCGTCGATGTGTGAGTGAGACGGGACTGTGCAGGCGTCGCCTGGCGGGACTCTGAAGGAGGAAGGAGTGCGCGCCGGTGCGAGTATGTACAGTAGCAAGTGTAGTGACGGCGACCGGGGAAGAGTAGCGATTAGCGGAGGACCCGTTGACGTTGAATGTGCAGAGGAGCTAATAAAGCCATTAAAGCAGCAAATCGGTGCTTCGTGCCTTTATTGTTGCCGCCACCCAGCTCAGCTATGCAACGAGAGAAGGGAGTTAACCCCTGCGTCTCCCGACCACGGTCAGGTGACCGTAGTAGGAAAGGTTAACACTTCGTATAAAGAAACTAAAATACATTAAAATAAAAACATAAGATGCTGTACTTACCATTACTGCTGAGAGTGTGAAAAAAGGAGGGCGAAAAAGGCAAAGATACTCCCGCCGCACAAACACAGACAAGCACTATGCACTAGCTAAGCAGAAACACTATGGTGCTGGGACAAAATGGCGGACGAGGCACGGGCGTCGTAAAGTCGAAATGTCGTAGGTCGAGTGCGTCGTAACTCGAGGACTTCCTGTATTAATGCACAAGTTTTGGAACACAGTGTCACTGAGGATAAATTCTCAGGGTCAGGTTTTGTGGTGTTGAAAGGCTGATTGGTCGACGAGAACAGGTGGACACGAAAACTAACTGAGCCCAAAAGACATGAACAACATGGGACCACAGAAAAACATGAAACGAAAGTAAATATAATCACAGACATAAACACAGACCATGACATAAATGTGCTTGATAAAGCTTTTCAACAAATCTAATAGTGGCCCAAGACATGACCAGTACTGTATGCTCTTTTGTGCAGCAGAATGTATAGTGAAGCTATTGCTTGTCCATGCTATTTGTCTTGTATGTCAGTTTATGCTCAATATTCTCATGTAAAGGTTTAAAATAAATTTCCATCCATCTTTTATACCGCTTCAGCCAATCGCAGGGCACATAGGAACAAACAACCATTCGCACTCACAGTCATGCCTACGGGCAATTTAGAGTCTCCAATTCATGCATGTTTTTTGGGATGTGGGAGGAAACCGGAGTGCCCGGAGAAAACCCACGCAGGCACGGGGAGAACATGCAAACTCCACACAGGCGGGGACGGGGATTGAACCCCGCACCTCAGAACTGTGAGGCTGACGCTCTAACCAGTCGGCCATCGTGCCGCCCCAAAGAGGCATTATTTTCCTTAATATTGTTGCTTCCCAACGTGTTAAATTATTGACCTACACGATGAACTGCAATCAGTTGGAACATTATCCGTAGTTGGCAAACCGAGAGGAACATAAACTGGTAACATCCACAGTGCATCCTCACTGAACTTCGGCACTAATCTAAAGGGACTTTGGAAACCTTGGAAGAGCATTGCACACCATGAGCATGCTGGCTTGAACATGATACGAACGGGTGCGAAGGACCGAGACTGAGAGAGAGTGAGAATGGGTGAGATAGAGAGAGAGAAAAAGAGAGCGAGGGGGGAGAGCAGGATAAATCGAGAAGCGATGGCAGTCATTCAGCTGGGTTGAGGACTACGGGGACATTGTGAATAAGGGCCAGCAAACACAGATTCATTGCCGTGAGTTCATACTATAAAAGAAAACGGATGATTACGGTTTCCTTTGCATACATTACCCGGAGGTCTTAATTAGTTTAGGTTAATCATCCACTGCAATAATTGAGTACTGTTTAATGTCTCCTTTTCATCTGCGCTTTTATTGCCTGCAGCAAACCTGTTGTGGGGCACCTCATTCCATGGAAGATCTCTGATACACTCTAATTCCGTAATATGATGGCGCTGAAGTCCTCCCACTATTACGCTCACCCCTTGTTCTTGAATCTCATCACACATATTCCTCACTCAGGATTAATCACATACACTAATCTTATCTTCTTTTTTGAGGGGAATCCACAGTTTTCACTTTTGTACCGACAAATATTGTATGTGGAGGTCAAAGGCTCAGGCTTAATAACCTGGAGATCATTTATCCGTCAGCAGTGTAATTATCCTTATAATGGCTTCACAACAAAACTATTCCATGCATATTCAATATAAACTCATGCTCTTTTTAAAAAAATTGTTTTTATGATATTTAAAGCAAAGTCATCTCCGCCACAATATTAGCTGGAGGGCACTTTTAATCAAGAGGGGCATCTGAAGACCATTAATCAAACATGCAAATTACTTTAATATTCAGCAGTTGTCTTGCTTGACTTGAAGATATGTTTTAGTGATTAGTGACATCAGTTCCTTTATTTTAAAATGAGGCCTCCATATTGAAATACAAGTACTATTTTGAATGTAGATATTGTTACTGTTCAAAAGTATTTATGAGGTGTGTCAGAAAAGCTGCAGGAATGGTTTGAGAATTCGAAGTGGAAGAGGCAAACAAATTATTATTATTATGGAGCTATAGAAATTAAATTAATTGATTATTTTGGGGAAGCCCGCTACCACATAAAAGCCATGCTTTGATAGATTTAACTCGTCCCGAGATTGTGAATTAGATCAACAAATGTTTGACATCTTACAGTGCAGGAACATTCCTCTTTTTAATTATTTCACAGGAATGGGACTTGTGTGACAACTGAAGTTGGACCCTGACAACGGTGTTGCAAAGCACAAGGGAGAAATAATGGATGCGTAATGTGTGTGCATGCACCATATGCTCCAACATAACTGTTTCTGTCAGTACCTCATGCAGTTTTTGTCTAAGCTAAAAGACATGGGTGCAGCCAACTATGTCTTCAGGGAAAACAGTTGGGGGTTATTTTGATTTAAACTGTTAGTTGGTGAGCAGCACGGTGGGCGACTAGTTAGTAGGTCTACCTCACAGTTCTGAGTACCGGGGTTCAAATCCCGGCCCCACCTGTGTGGAGTTTCCATGTTCTCCCCGTGCCTGCATGGGTTTTCTTCGGGCACTCCGGTTTCCTCCCACATCCCAAAAACAAGCGTGGTAGGTGATTGAAGACTCTAAATTGCCCTTAGGTGTGAGTGAGTGTGAGTGCAAATGGTTGTTTGTTTATATGTGCCCTGCGATTGGCTGGCGACCAGTTCAGGGTGTACCCCGCCTCTCGCCTGAAGATAGCTGGGATAGGCTCCAGCAAGCCCGCAACCCTTGTGAGGATAAATGGTACAGAATGGATGGATGAATGTTAGTTGGTGTGGCAGTCTGCACCTGTAAGCTTATCAAAAGCCCAGAACCTTTGCACTGGCATCCTCTTAAAATAAAATAAAAAAGAAAGAAAAGAAAGAAGAAGAAAAAAATGAAATGTTCACAGAGCAAATTCCTTACATTCTGAACTCACCTCGATCTGATCTTAAATAAGGCATTTCACACCAACTGTGCAAAATTTTTGTATTTGTTTTACCTATCTCATTTTAATGGTTTCCATCCCTCAAGGGTTACTTCCATGCTGTGCAAACCTGTTTCCCGAATCCTGATTGAATCTCGGTGGCTTTTCTCATTCCAATTTCGTTGTGCCCTCAGATTGTTAATGCCGAATTCTGGTGTGCCACTTTCTGTGTTTATTTGGGGCTAACTGTTAGGCTTGGATTGGATTGCAATCCAAAGCGGCAGGCTGACACAGGGCTCTCAGGGTGATGCCAAGCCATCTGCTTCTCTTGAGCATCCAAACAGAGGAGAGCTCTGAAGGAGCGGGGTGGGAGCAGGCTAAATAAAGCTATTATTTTCCATGGAAAACTGCATGCTTGCTCACCCATTATCACCAAGAAGCTGACAATATAAATTAATGACCAACATATTCATCATTAAAAACATACTAAGATTTTGTTACTGATGGAACCCCCACAAGTGCCCCAGATGGTAGCACATCAGCAGTCCTGAGTCATCTGCAATAGAGTAAATTAAGATATTTTTTCAGGAACGATAAGGCAAACAAGCAAAACAAAAACAAGTATAACGGTAGAGTTTGCATTAAAAAAAAAACGAAAACACTTTTTGTCATATATGTTAACGTTCTCTGTATGATCTTACAGACGAATGAATGATTTTAAAAAAAAACAAAATCACTAATAATAGTGATCTTTTTAAAAACCATCCCTCTCTGGTCCCAGCCTCGTCTCTAACAGCACGACAAGAACAGCCAATCAGGAGCGTGACCGCATAGATGTCAAACACTTGCTCACGCGCATGGCCGTGCACGCAACCTCATGGGAGTCACAGCAGCCTCTCGCAAAAGGAGACTATTATAGTTTCGTGGCCAGAATATTTAACTCCGCTTAACAACAAAAGTTGAAAAGAAGGTCTTGGACAGCTCTTAAGACAAAAGAAGGGTAAACATACAGTATGCATTTATAACTACATAGCTACATATAGCTGGGATTGGAAAACCACCGCATACATTACATCACCATTCTCACTAGGTCATCAGGTAAATTGATCACCTCTTATATTTTTAATTGCATGTACAGTAAATTAAAAAATAACACATCAAACCAGTAACATTTTATGTTTGGCAATACTCCATCATGAATAAGCCATACTAGCAATGCAGCTGCCGTCCACGCACGTTAGTGAGCTGGGGTCCTTTCTTTGGGCAGAGATTCAAGGGTGCGGGGGCAGGGATTTAAGTGAGGCTACAGTCAAATCTTGCCAGCAATTTGAAAACTGCATACATTACCTTTAAACCTTGGGATGGGATGATATGCATTTGTCCCAATTTGTGTATTTAATGATTTTTTGGGGGAGTTCCAATTGAATATTGTGATTCAACAATAATACAGTTTTAGATTGCCTGTTTAACAGCAGACCATGGAAGAAGATGAACATTGTAGAAAGAAATTCACTGAACGCATCATCATTATTTTCATCATTACTAGCCCATTTTTATTTTTTTAAATAATCCAACTGGCCAGCACACAGCTTACTTTGCAGTCCACATGAATCCCAAAATACTGTAAAATATAGAATGATAAATAATACAAAGCAAAATACACATACAGGCATATCAATCCAGAAGTCCCCAAGAAACCTGCAATCTCGGGTTTGAATGACTACAGGCCTGTCGCCTTGAAATCTGTGGTCATGAAGTCCTTTGAACGCCTCGCGTTGGACCACCTCAAGAGCGTCACAGGTCCCCTGCTGGACCCCCTGCACTTTGCCTACCGAGCAAACAGGTCTGCAGATGATGCAGTCAACATGGGACTGCACTTCATCCTAGAACGCCTCGACGGCGTGGGGACCTACGCAAGTATCCTGTTCGTGGACTTCAGCTCTGCATTCAACACCATCATCCCCGAACTCCTCTCCTCCAAGCTTCTCCAGCTCAGTGTCTCGCCTGCCATCTGCCAGTGGATTTACAGCTTCCTGTCAGGGAGGACACATCAGGTGAGGCTGGGGGAGGCCACCTCATCTACACGCACCATCAACACCGGGGAGCCCCAAGGTTGTGTCCTCTCTCCGCTGCTCTTCTCTCTCTATACAAACGACTGCACCTCAACGCACCCGGCTGTCAAACTCCTGAAGTTTGCAGATGACACCACAGTCATCGGCCTCATCAAAGATGAGACGGCTGACACAACCTGGAGCTGAACACGCTCAAGACTGTAGAGATGATTATGGACTTCAGGAGGCATTCTCCACCACAGCTGCCCCTCACGCTGTCCAACTGCCTTGTGTCAACCGTTGAGACCTTCAAGTTCCTGGGAATTACAGTCTTTCAGGACCTGAAGTGGGAGTTCAACATCAACTCCATCCTCAAAAAGGCCCAGCAGAGGATGTACTTCCTGCGGCTTCTGAGGAAGCACGGCCTGCCACAGGAGCTGTTGAGGCAATTCGGTCATCGAATCAGTCCTGTGTTCTTTCATCACAGTTTGATTTGGTGCTCCCTACCCACCCTTTAGGACTTGCACACTGGCAGAACTAAGACAAGAGCATGCAAAATACTCTTGGACCCTCCACATCCTGGTCACCAGCTCTTCCAGTGCTTTCCCTCAGGTAGGCGCTACGAACAATGCAAATAAAACTAGCAGGCATTCCAACAGCTTCTTCCCTCTTGCCATTAACTTCTTAAACAGTTAACTTACAATTACATTGCAACATGCTGCCAATTTTTTATTTTTTTTTGTCTTGAGTTTGTTGTCACATTTCTGTCGGGCCAATTATACATTACTCGTGCACTCACTGTAGTAGTCTCGCCACGCTGCACTATTTGCATATCTGTTGTTGACCAATACTGGTCACTCATGTGCCTGAGTAGCATCTACACCATTTGCACAATCGACATTGTCCCAGATTATCACACTACTAGTCACTTTAAACTGCATACATTTCTTGAAGTCTCTGCGCCCTTTGCACAATGGTGATTACCCCGGACTATTGCTCTATTAGTCATTCAAACTGCTCTAATTGCTAGAGGACTCTGCACCTTTTTGCAAGATTGTAAAAAAATAGAAAATAAAAATGAAATACAATAAAATAAAATTTTTTTAAAAATTATAATTGTACCAGCATTACCAGATTACTAGCAACCTTTTATTGCTCAGTGACTGTTTTTCTTAATGTCTTTATGTCTCAAAAGTATTCTCTGTCATTTGACTGTCTGTTGTCGTACTAGAGCGGCTCCAACTACCGGAGACAAATTCCTTGTGTGTTTTTGACATACTTGGCAAAATAAAGATAATTCTGATTCTGATGAAGAAGTCCAAAGTGGTGGGATGTGGGAGGAACAATAGCAAAATATGAGATGTAAACTATATTTTTTAAAATATTATACAGTTGAGTTGTAAAGTTACGTAGCAGCTGTACAAATTCTGCATTTGTTACAAGTAATGCTAATTGAACTAATGCTTCATTTTGTCTATTTGGATTGGCCTTGTAGGACTGAAATCTGGACAGTATTTTGCTGGGATGAAGAGCTTGGTTAATGCACATAGCTATAGAGAACTATTGAGAAACTAGAGGTATGCATAGTGAAACACTCCGCTTTGTATCTCTATTGTTTGCAAAAAACATTATGTACTTGCTCATCTGCTCAGACACCACATAAACAACATAAACCATCATTTCTGTCTACTCCACGCACTCAGTTTTGAATTGTGGCTAAAGTGCTTCAAGCATACATTAGCATGTACATATTTCCTCAACATTACAGTTTATCTTTGCTAGTTCTTACCTTTAACTGTTTAACAACACAACACACCCCATGGGAGACGTGTTTATTTGTCCAAATTCAAACACTTCCTACAGAATGCAAAAAAAATTTTTCAAATACAATTTTATGAGAAGAATAAGCTACAACCATCCAACCATTCTATTTCTAGACCATTTGTTCTCATTAGGGTTGCAGGTGAGCTGGAGCCAATCGCAGCTGGCTTAAGGAGAGATGACAATTCACACTTTCTTTTATATTTCTGGACAATTTAGAGTTGTTAATTAACCTAACATGCTTGTTATTGGAATGTGGCAGAATATCGGAATACACAGAAAAAAAGATAAGCAAGCAAGAGAACACACAAACTCCACTCATTCAAGCCGCAGTTGAGATTCAAACCCCCAAAACTCAGAAATGTGGGGGTGATATGCAAAACCAATCTCCTGTGTGTCACGATTTGTAATCGTACGGTATTGGACTGGACCCAAAAGCAGACGGAGGAAGTAGTTGAGAATGGTTTATTTGGGGATAGCTCACGTCTGTATTTCCAAGGCGTGATGGTGGTCCGTAGGAGCAAGAAGTGTGCAGAAAGGGTGAGCGTGAGCAGGTGGAAGAGCTTGATGGCATGGTTGGAGTGGGCAGCAGAGCGGGAGACATGGGAGGACACTGGAGACGGAGGAGAGCACAAGAGGATAAGTACATACGTGGGTCAAAAAGTAATCTTTTCAAACACAAGAGTAGGCATTCAAGAGTCGCCCTGTTTACCACAGATGAGTGCGAATACTCTGGCGCTGGATCCCTGGATCTGGCAGGCTTAAATGCAGGCTGTGATGTGTGCTGATTGAAATCAGGTGCACGGGCGAGTAGGAGATGATTGCTGGAGAGAGAGGGAAAAGCGAGACACAAAGCGCCACCTAAGCCCCAAAGAGGAACTCCAGGCCACAGATCATGACACTGTGCTGCCCATAAGTCACAACCAAACAAAACTAAATACATTAAATATAGCATCTGCATCGCAGATGATGGCATTTTGCATTGAAGTGTAAGTGAATAATAATAATACATAGTTTTTACAATTAATAAATAGCAAATAATAACAATAGGTAGCACGATAGTCAGTCGCTTCACGATTATGAGGTTGGGAGTTCAAATCTGGTCTTCGGCCTGCCTGTGTGGAGTTTGCATTTTCTCCCCATACTTGCTTGGGTTTTCTCCTTGTACTCTAGTTTCCTCCCACTCTCTTTTTGAAGTTATTTGAAGACTAAGACTAGGTGTAATTATGGGTGTGAATGGCTGTTTGTATATACAGTAAGTGCCCTGCAATTGGCTGGTGACCAGTTTAGGTTGTACCCCGCCTCTCACCTGCTACACAAGGGGACACAAGTACACTAGTAAACAGATGATAATAATTATTTATTATAATAATAATAATAATTTATTATTATTATTATTATCTATCTATCCATCCATCCATCTTCTGTATCGCTTATCTTCACTAGGGGTGTACTGGAGCCTATCCCAGCGATCTTTGGGTGAGAGGCGGGGTACACCCTGAACTGGTCGCTAGCCAATCGCAGGGCACATATAAACAAACAACCTATGGGGAATTTAGAGTCTTCATTTAAGCTAACATGCATGTTTTTGGGATGTGGGAGGAAAACGGAGTGCACGGAGAAAACCCACACAGGCATGGGGAGAACATGCGAACTCCACACAGGGGAGGATTAATTTTAACCTGGGTCCTCAGAACTGTGAGGCAGATGTGCTAAACACTCGCACACAATGCCGCCTATGATTATTATTATTATTATTATTATTATTGTTGTTGTTGTTGTTGTTGTTATTCCCACCGAAACTCACAATACTTCTTAAGTTGCAAGACACACAAAAAAGGCAGGTTGAAGGGAAGCAGCGCCTTTTCGATTCTATTTTGGCAACCCATTTGTTAATGTGTACTTGCATTTGTAGTCCCTTAATGTCCTGAACGCCAGTCAGCAGCACTCAAAGCTGCATATCAATTACCTCCATTGCACTCCTGCATGTCTGATTCCTTCCAGTTCCTCGTCTCTAAGAGGGAACAAACAATACTTGCAGGTATGTGAAGTCCTGGTTCTGTGAGGTAGTGGATGACAGGCACTAAAAAACATGCAGCGAAAGAGAACAATAGCAACTGGGAACGGAGAGAATCAACGACTGCTTTCCACAGACAAACTTTCTGCATAGTTAAATATAATCATCCTCTGTTCAGCATGCACACTCAAGACAAATGCTACTTGGCAATTTTTTAACTTTACATTCTGTGTTTAATATTGTGAATTTAATGCTTCACATTAACATAATTGAGAATTCTTCAAAACTGTAATTCTAATGTTTTGAGAGAGTTATATGAATATTTTGTAATTAGATCAATCTTGTAACAAAAGGTGTAGTGCTGAAATGTTCAAACATCCAAGGCTCGGACATTGAGACAGTGGACTCATTTAGGTGCCTGGGTGTTCACCTAAACCACTGGACTGGACAGACAACAAAAAAGATCTGTACAAGAAGTGCAAGTGTCACATCCACTTGCTTAGGAGACTGAGATCCTTTCGATAGAAGCAGGACCTTACGCATGACCTTTTACTGTTTGACAGTGTGGTGGCCTCTGGATTCTTTGATGTCATCGTATGCTGGGGAGCAGACAAAGATACTGTGAATTTGTGAATGTCGATCACCAAAGATGCGAGGTGTACTATATACAGTCATGCATTTCAAACATTTTGAAAGTTAGGTATTTTGAAGACATGCACTTGGTCAGGAACAAAGCACACTAACATGTACAATTAAAGACTGTAGGCCCTATGCGAATTTTCCGGATTTTGCTTTATCGCGATCAAAAAGGTGGCTCTTCTCTGGGCAGATGATTTCAATCAAAGTTAACAGTGTAGCACCTTACTCCAGTCAAGCGGAGCTAAAGGCGAATTAATAATTCTGTGAAAAATACAACCCCAATTCCAATGAAGTTGTGACGTTGTGTTAAACATAAATAAAAAGAGACTACAATGATTTGCAAATCATGTTCGACCTATATTTAATTGAATAAACTACAGAGACAAGATATTTAATGTTCAAACTGACAAACTTGATTGTTTTTAGAAAATAATCGTTAACTTAGAGTTTTATGGCTGCAACACGTTCCAAAAAAGCTGGGACAGGGTCATGTTTACCACTTTGTTGTCCTCATTAGGGTCAAGGGTGAGCTTGAATGAATCTCATCTGACTTTGGGCGAGAGGTGGGGTACGCCCTGGACTGGTCGCCAGCTAATAGCAGGGCACATATAGACAAACAATGATACACACTCACATTAAAACAATTTAGTCTCCAATGAACCTAACATACATGCTTTTGGGATGTAGGAGGAAGTAGGAGTGCTCTGGTACATACATCTGGTACAACCTTCCAGGCTGAACAATATATTTGCATGCATTTTTTAACACCATGTTTCTTATTTATGATCCTTAAAATACACCATGAAAACAAAAAAGCCCTCAATCATGTTATTGAGTTGCTGCTTCGACACAGCTCAATTCAACTTTTAATTTTCATCGGTTTTGTAACGTGTCTGTGTATGAATATAAAAGTTCACCGAAGCAATTTCAACTTTTCACCTCCTCAAACGGTGCACTGTTAAGACTGAATGTTGATTCCCCCCGAATGTCTCTCCATTTGGTTTCATCAGGGGCTCAATATGATATGAATTATTAATAATTTGATCGACAATATAGTATGTCATGCTGATTTAAATGTCAATTGCCCTCCTCGTACTTTAGGCTGCTTTATTTTTCAGCCTTGTATCTTATCTTTCTCTTCTCTTTAATACATACACTTATGTTGATGTGAGTCTTAATGCTTGGAATTCACGTAACTTCCAATGTGTACTCTGCCTGTTATGTTTTAATGCTCACTGAACTGTGCTCATATTGCGGTTGCAACTTTGAGTTTATTTTTTATTTTTAAAAGCTTCTAAGAATTTTGAACTGTGAATCACATGACCCCAGGGGCATTTGACAATGTTCCACTGACGTACTCAAAAATGTACCAGAGCACACAACAGTGATGTTTAAACTGTAAAGGCAATAAGTTACACTATTATATATATATATATATATATATATATATATATATATATATATTATATACGGAAATTATTCATACCCCCTTAAATTTTTCACTCTTTTTTTATATTGCAGCCATTTGATAAAATCATTTAAGTTAATTTTTTTCCACATTAATGTACACACAGCACCATATATCCATCCATCCATCCATCCATTTTCTGAGCCGCTTCTCCTCACTAGGGTCGCGGGCGTGTTGGAGCCTATCCCAGCTGTCATCGGGCAGGAGGCGGGGTACACCCTGAACTGGTTGCCAGCCAATCGCAGGGCACATAGAAACAAACAACCATTCGCACTCACAGTCATGCCGACGGGCAATTTAGAGTCTCCAATTAATGCATGTTTTTTGGGATGTGGGAGGAAACCGGAGTGCCCAGAGAAAACCCACGCAGGCACGGGGAGAACATGCAAACTTCACACAGGCGGGGCCGGGGATTGAACCCGGGTCCTCAGAACTGTGAGGCTGACGCTCTAACCAGTCGTCCACCGTGCCACCAGCACCATATATTCACAGAAAAAAAAAAAGGAATTGTTGAACTTTTTGCAGATTTATTAAAAAAAATAATAATAAAATACCACACAGCCGTAACTGTTCAGACACTTTGCTCAGTATTTAGTGGAAGCACCCTATTGAGCTAATACAGCCATGAGTCTTTTGGGGATTTTCACACCTGGATTTCGGGATCCTCTGCCATTCCTTGCAGATCCTCTAGTTCTGTCAGGTTGGCTGGTGAACGTTGGTGGGCAACCATTTTCAGGTCTTTCCAAAGATGTTCAATTGGGTTTAAGTCAGAGCTCTGGCTGGGCCACTCAAAAACAGTCACGGAGTTGTTCTGAAGCCTTCACCATGCTTCACTGTTGGGACTGTATTGGACAGGTGATGAGCAGTGCCTAGTTTTCTCCACACATGCCACTTAGAATTAAGGCCAACAATTTCTATCTTGGTCTCATCAGAACAGAGAATCTTATTTCTCACCATCTTGAAGTCCTTCAGGTGTTTTTTTTAGTAAACTCCATGTGGGCTTTCATGTGTCTTGCACTGAGGAGAGTCTTCCGTCGAGCAACTCTGCCATAAAGCCCCACTGGTGGAGGGCTGCAGTGATGGTTGACTTTCTAGAACTTTCTCCCATCTCCCGAATGCATCTCTGGAGCTCAACCACAGTGATCTTTGGGTTCTTCTTTACCTCTCTCACCAAGGCTCTTCTCCCCCAATTGCTCAGTTTGGCCAGACGGCCAGCTCCAGGAAGGGTTCTGATCGTCCCAAACGTCTTCCATTTCAGGATTATGGAGGCCACTGTGCTCTTAGGAACCTTAAGTGCAGCAGAAATGTTTTTGTAACCTTGGCCAGATCTGTGCCTTGCCACAATTCAGTCTCTGAGCTCTTCAGGCAGTTCCTTTGACCTCATGATTCTCATTTGCTCTGACATGCACTGTGAGCTGTAAGGTCTTATATAGACAGGGGTGTGGCTTTCCTAATCAAGTCCAATCAGTATAATCAAACACAGCTGGACTCCAATGAAGATGTGGAACCATTTTAAGGATGATCAGAAGAAATGGACAGCACCCGAGTTAAATATATGAGTGTCACAGCAAAGGGTCTGAATACTTATGGCTGTGTGATATTTCCGTTTTTCTTTTTTAATCAGCAAAAATCTCAACAATTAAGTTTCTTCTCTGTCAATATGGGGTGCTGTGTGTACATTAATGATTTTAACAAATGGCTGCAATATAACAAAGAGTGAAAAATTTAAGGGGGTCTGAAAACTTTCCGTACCCACTGTATATATCCATCCATCCATTTTCTTAACCGCTTATCCTGACTAGGGTCGCGGGTGTGCTTGCACCAATCCCAGCTGACTTCTGGCGAGAGCTAGTCGTAAGGCACATATAGACAAAAAAAACATTCGTACTCACATTCACACCTATGGAAAATTTAGAGTCTTCAATTAACCTGCCATGCATGTTTTTGGAATGTGGGAGGAAACCGGAGTGCCCGGAGAAAACCAACGCAGGCCCATGGAGAACATGCAAATGTCACACAGGGAGGCCGGATTTGAACCCAGGTCCTCAGTACTGTGAGGCAGATGTGCTATATACAGTATGTGTTATAGATACAGTATAGATATACACTGGGAAATACTGTTGGAGCTTTAAAACCTCCTATATCTTGAATTAAATTCCATGGACTAAACAGCGGGACAACCCAAGCTTTTTATAAGCCTGTGTACAAGAACATCATAATAATGTACAGTGGAAAATGAAGTTAAGTAATTTCTCTGAGAAACACATCACCAGAAACAAAGCAAAGGGATTCCTGTTCTAATCCTCTTTTGTAACGTCCATAAATGCTTTGGCAGTGCAGATTGTCGTCATGTATGTCTAATCTATATAAAAACTCTTGCTTGCATGTTTTACAAGGCCCGCATGCCCTGCTCTCCTGCCGGTCCCCACGAGCAGTGCTTCCTCCCTGCTAATCCCAACAAATCTCACAGCCTGACCACGCTGTCAGAGCACAACCTGGATTTCACTGCACTTATCAGACAGCACCAGATTGCTCTGGAATGTTGCCACACTTTGTGCTGTGCCAAAAACAAAACAAAACTCAAATCTCCACCACGCATCCGCAGACACAATACGCATGCAAACAGAAATTTGATCGGTTTTCCTGCCCAGTTGGCAAAATTTTAAATGTATGCAATGAGCAGGAAGGACACTTACTGTAGCCAATATCTTGTATTTCCTTAACTAGTGGTTGGCAGTGTTTGTTTATGCAACTGCAGAGAGTGCTCCAAGACATATTTTAGGGCCTGCGGTCTTTATTAGGGGTGAGGGCCAAATAAAAGAACCTTGGCCATTAGTTCTTGCCATGGCCATTAGTAAAGACTCTATTGTCTGCCATGTTGATATTTCGTGTCTAGCTGCAATATATGCCTGTTTAGAATGTGACATCTTCAGTTTATGGAGATTTGAGGAACAAATAATATTTTCAAATCATAACATAGGTTAAATAAAGTAAGCTATCAACGCTAGAATTTAAAGATAATATTGACCGATGTAACTTGATAAGGGTCGAGTCAGAGCTTTTTTTTCCAGATACTGCGCTTTAGCCTCACGTTTAGTTTAGTCATACTCTGTTTTTCCTAGGCTGGTCCATGCCATGTATTTTCAGTTATTACTGCCTGTTATAGTGCTTGCTCATGTGGGGTAAAATTGGTTTTATTTGAAAGAAGTGTGCTTCTGGTCCTCCTCCATATGTCAAGTGCCATGAGATAATCTCTGTGTTTATGTTGCGTCATATACTGTAAATACAATTGACTTCACGATGCCCAGAATGCATTGTATAGAGTATTGATCACATGGTTTGGAGAACCATGTAAGTTGTTGGTATTGTTAATATTATGAGAAAAATACATATGACAAGGCTAAATGTATATCTTATGAGGACTGTTCAGGATCTTGTCATCTTTTACTTTAATATTCCGCAACAATGAGATGTCAGTGTTTTTGTTCATCAACACATCCATCCATCCATCTTCTACCGCTTATCCGGGTCGGGTCGCGGGGGCAGTAGCTTTAGCAGGGATGCCCAGACTTTCCTCTCCCCAGCCACTTCATCCAGCTCTTCCGGGGGGATCCCGAGGCGTTCCCAGGCCAGCCGAAGGACGTAGTCTCTCCAGCGTGTCCTGGGTCGTCCCCGGGGTCTCCTCCCGGTGGGACGTGCCCGGAACACCTCACCAGGGAGGCGTCCGGAATGCTTCCGAATCAGATGCCCCAGCCACCTCATCTGGCTCCTCTCAATGCGGAGGAGCAGCGTCTCTACTCTGAGATCCTCCCGGATGACCGAGCTTCTCACCCTATCTCTAAGGGAGAGCCTGGACACCCTGCGGAGGAAACTCATTTCGGCCGCTTTTATCCGGGATCTTGTTCTTTCGGTCACGACCCACAGCTCATGACCATAGGTGAGGGTAGGAACGAAGATCGACCGGTAAATTGAGAGCTTCGCCTTTCGGCTTAGCTCCTTCTTTACCACAACGGACCGATACAAAGTCCGCATTACTGCAGATGCTGCACCGATCCGCCTGTCGATCTCCCGTTCCATTCTTCCCTCACTCGTGAACAAGACCCCAAGATACTTGAACTCCTCCACTTGGGGCAGGATCTCATCCCCAACCTGGAGAGGGCATGCCACCCTTTTCCGACTGAGGACCATGGTCTCAGATTTGGAGGTGCTGATTCTCATCCGAGCCGCTTCACACTCGGCTGCGAACTGCTCCAGTGAGAGTTGGAGCTCACGGCTTGATGAAGCCAACAGAACCACATCATCAGCAAAAAGCAGAGATGCAATACTGAGGCCACCAAACCGGACCCCCTCTACGCCTCGGCTGCGCCTAGAAATTCTGTCCATAAAAGTTATGAACAGAATCGGCGACAAAGGGCAGCCTTGGCGGAGTCCAACCCTCACCGGGAACGAGTCCGACTTACTGCCAGATATGCGGACCAAACTCTGACTCCGGTCGTACAGGGACCGAACAGCCCGTATCAGGGGGTTCTGTACCCCATACTCCCGAAGCACCCTCCACAGGACTCCCCGAGGGACACGGTCGAACGCCTTCTCCAAGTCCACAAAACACATGTAGACTGGTTGGGCGAACTCCCATGCACCCTCGAGGACCCTGCCGAGGGTGTAGAGCTGGTCCACTGTTCCACGGCCAGGACGAAAACCACACTGCTCCTCCTGAATCTGAGATTCGACTTCCCGACGGACCCTCCTCTCCAGCACCCCTGAATAGACCTTACCAGGGAGGCTGAGCAGTGTGATCCCCCTGTAGTTGGAACACACCCTTCTGTCCCCCTTCTTAAAAAGGGGGACCACCACCCCAGTCTGCCAATCCAGAGGCACTGTCCCCGATGTCCATGCGATGTTGCAGAGGCGTGTCAACCAGGACAGCCCCACAACATCCAGAGCCTTTAGGAACTCCGGGCGAATCTCATCCACCCCCGGGGCCCTGCCACCGAGGAGCTTTTTAACTACCTCGGTGACCTCAAACCCAGAGATAGGAGAGCCCGCCTCAGAGAACCCACACTCTGCTTCCTCATGGGAAGGCGTGTCGGTGGAATTGAGGAGGTCTTCGAAGTATTCTCCCCACCGACTCGCAACGTCCCGAGTCGAGGTCAGCAGTGCCCCATCCCCACTATACACAGTGTTGGTGGTGCACTGCTTTCCTCTCCTGAGACGTCGGATGGTGGACCAGAATTTCTTTGAAACCGTCCGGAAGTCTTTCTCCATGGCCTCACCGAACTCCTCCCATGCCCAAGTTTTTCCTTCAGCGACCACCAGAGCTGCATTCCGCTTGGCCAGCCGGTACCCATCAGCTGCCTCAGGAGTCCCACAGGCCAAAAAGGCCCGAGGCGCGGAACATATTCCACTCGGACTCGATGTCCCAGCCTCCCCCGGAACATGAGCAAAGTTCTGTCGGAGGTGGGAGTTGAAACTCCTTCTGACAGGGGATTCTGCCAGACGTTCCCAGCAGACCCTCACAATACGTTTGGGCCTGCCACGTCGGACCGGCATCTTCCCCCACCATCGGAGCCAACTCACCACCAGGTGGTGATCAGTTGACAGCTCCGCCCCCCTCTTCACCCGAGTGTCCAAGACATGTGGCCACAAGTCCGATGACATGACCACAAAGTCAATCATCGAACTGCGACCAAGGGTGTCCTGGTGCCAAGTGCACGTGTGGACACCCTTATGCTTGAACATGGTGTTCGTTATGGACAATCCGTGACGAGCACAGAAGTCCAATAACAGAACACCGCTCAGGTTCTGATCGGGGGGGCCGTTCCTCCCAATCACGCCCTTCCAGGTCTCACTGTCATTGCCCACGTGAGCATTGAAGTCCCCCAACAGAACAATGGAGTCCCCAGTGGGAGCGCTCTCCAGCACCCCCTCCAAGGACTCCAAAAAGGGTGGGCAATAAGTATACCCACACCTGCTCGGCGCCTCTCACCGTGGGCAACTCCAGAGTGGAAGAGAGTCCAACCCCTCTCGAGAGGACTGGTACCAGAGCCCAAGCTGTGTGTGGAGGCGAGTCCGACTATATCTCGTCGGAACTTCTCGACCTCACACACCAGCTCGGGCTCCTTCCCTGCCAGAGAGGTGACATTCCACATCCCTAGAGCCAGCTTCTGTAGCCGGGGATCGGATCGCCAAGGTCCCCGCCTTCGGCCACCGCCCAGCTCACACTGCACCCGACCCATATGGCCCCTCCCACAGGGGGTGAGCCCATGGGAAGGGGTTCATCAACACAATCATCAGTAATAAACAATTCATGTGATCATGCAAACGTTTGTGTCTGTTCCAGAGAAAGAAAAAAAAATTTTCAAAACAGTAAGAGTTTGTTTTTTTTGGTTGGGGGCACTCTTGAATATGTTTTTAGGGTGGCATTGATACTAGGCATCTATTTAAAGTGTTTTTTTTTTCTAGTCAAGTTGACGACAACACACCCAGCAATCATTTGGGGAATGGCGAAATTGTTGTTGAAGAATGCAACTCCGATATAGCCTACACACACACACACACACGCACACACACACACACACACACCACCTCCATCACCTCTCACCACTTCTGTTAATTTGGGTCACTATGTCACCTCAGTTGAGACCTAGGTTCTCTCATTAACAGCATCATATGAACTAATGCATCACTGTCTAAAATGCGCACCTTAGGGGTTGGGTCGTGCTGAGAGAAAGGACTGAGCATGATTGGTTTAATGCAATTATGGCGAACCCATGGCCCCCTGAATGAAATAGCTGCATTGTCATATTTTTATGGTTTTCAATATGCCGATGAATGGGCCACAGAGGACTGTTCCTTGATGCAGAGAGAGGCGTCATTGGTGCTTTTCATTTCACAGCCTGGTGAGCACATTCACTGTGGTCTTGATGGGAAAAGAGTGCGAGAAGGGTCAACTGCAGCAAGAGTACTTGATCTGATATTACCATTACGCTGTCAAAAGCATCAATATTGTTTTGAATTAAAAATTGTTTGCGATTCAAAGTTTCTGCATTGTTTTTGGAAACACGTGGACAATTCTCATCACGAAATCAAAGTTATTATTTTTTTAATGCAGATTCAAAGGTGAAAAATGAATGTAGTATGGATTTAAAGTATAGGTAGGCAGACTCAAAGAGAATGTCAACCCTGTGAGCTTGTTAAGGTTGTTATGGAAATTATTTTCAAAAGGTGTTGTCCTAGTATGTAAAATGTATACACCGTCACTTTCACATTAGGTACACCTGTACCATCTGAGCTTCAGCATCACTGCTGTATTAAAATCACCACCCCAGAATATAAATTGTATTGTCTCATTGTCAATCTACGACATTTTCCAGCTCACAGTATCAACAGTGACTTCATATGACTTTATTTAGGATAAGCTGGTAGTAAGGAAAATAAAATTATATACATTTTGGTGACCAGCTGTGTAAAGCTTTTTAGGACTTTTATTATAATGTCAAGCACTTCACATTATGAGTACACAACACTCAGAGACTGTTCCTGCAATTTTCTAAGAGTAAACGCGAAAATAGTATAGTAATAATATTTTAAAACATCCCTCAGACATGTTAGAGCACATTAATATATTTTTTCTTCATACCCTCTAACTTCATGCATTAACAATGTGGAAAAAAATATTTCTTTTCACTGTTCTTTCCCACACTCGTTCCAGCTTGGTAGATGGCTATTCTTTACTGTGGTTTTCTAGTCTAGTAGTGTATAGTAGACATAGCTGTGCAACAGAGGTTTTGTTAGTTTCGTTGACAGGCAATAGAGGAAATATACTCCGCGTGTAGAGTAATCTCTGTGAGTTCCATGGCTTAACAAAAATAAAGGACCTTTGATTCGAGAACTCCTGCCATGAGCCTGATCAGTGATGCTACTTTAAGCATTCAAATTCATTAAAAACGACTGCTGTGCGAAATGTTACTAAAGGTTACTTGTGGTTGCTTCTAATGACACCATATTGAGCAAATAAGTCCCCTCAGAAGTTTACACTGAATTATACCCAGCTTTTGCAACAGACTGCCCTGAAATATGTAGATGCTACACGAGCCTCTTA
This sequence comes from Phyllopteryx taeniolatus, assembly GCF_024500385.1. NCBI lineage: Eukaryota > Metazoa > Chordata > Actinopteri > Syngnathiformes > Syngnathidae > Phyllopteryx > Phyllopteryx taeniolatus. Next base: position 5,920,099 of record NC_084509.1, on the reverse strand, counting down.
AGAGATTTATATATACTGCATTAAGTCATGTTATTAAAGGGCACTAAGGGGGACACAAGCCAGTGCAAATTCTAGGCCGGTCCCAAGCACGGATAAAAACAGAGGGTTGCGTCAGGTAGGGCATCTGACTTAAAACCTTTACAAACAAATATGAGCGTTCATCCAAAGAATTTCATACTGGATTGGTCAGGACCCTGGGTAACAACGTCCGCCACAGGAACCCTTAACCTCTTGGGCGCCAGTGGAAATTCTGCTACTGTGGGTCGAATGCGAAGGAGAGGTGGAAAAAGGCTTCTTAGGCAGAAAGAGAAGAGGAAAGCTTTAAGTCTAATACGGAATGTAGGTACTTTGAATGTTGGAACTATGACAGGAAAACCTTGAGAGTTGGTTGGAATGATGATTAGGACAAAGGTTGATATAGTGTGTATCCAAGAGAGCAGGTGGGAAGGCAGTAGGGCTAGAAACTTAGGGACAGGGTTCAAATTATTTTACCATGGTGTAGATGAGAAGAGAAATGGAGTAGGGATTATTTAAAAGGAAGTGTTAGCTAAGAATGTTTTGGAAGTGAACAGAGTGTCAGATCAAGTGATGAGGCTGAAACTTGAAACTGAGGGTGTTGTATACAGAGAACCAGAGAACCATGGGTAGAAGTTAAGAAAGGAAGAGTGTTGTCTGGCTTTTCGAGAAGAGATGAGACAGGCTCTCGATGGACAGGAGGAGCTTTCAAAAGACTGGCCCACTACAGCCAAGGTGATCAGAGATTTTTTTTTTCTTTTTTTTTTTTTTTTTTTACTCTACAATAGGCTTCATTTAGCAAAGTGTTGACTGTGAGACATTGGAGTGTCAACCACTGATCTCTGATTTCATGTGAATACGACCGTGTAACCTCTGAAGATCAACACAATCTGATGAACTATTTTCCCCAAAACTTTATAATCATTTTATCCTGAGAAAAATGGCATTTATTGTATATAGTCAGACCTACAAAATGTTCAAACATTCACTTATTATATTAAAACAATTCATTGACTGAGTTTAAACATGTTCAGCAAAAGAAAATAGTCTGTAAACAATGAATGTCATTTTAAGATTGATCTTCTTAAATGTGGCTTTTATCTCATTTTGGAAACACGTTCATCTGCTTAGGGACAGTTGTGGACTTCCGAAAAAACACATTTTCTTTTTGGCAAAAGGAGAATAGAAGAACAAGATCAAATCATTTGATGTATGCTGAGGTCTCATGTGAAGTAATGCATAATGCAGTTCGAACTTTGATTTTTTTTCTGGAAAAGTTCAAATGAAGGGTGTAAAATCTTTTACACTATTGAGGTTTTGTATTGCTGGTTTGTATACATTCGGTAAACCTATTGCAAGTCAGATGTTTTTGCAAAAATTGCAAGTTAAAACCTTTTTTGTGTTTGTTTTTTTGCATTTTAATCCTGGACCGCACTTAGCTTGTCATCTGTTACAAAACAAAACATGCGGCATTTTGAGGGAGAAAAGGAGGAAACACTTTAATCACACCAAAATTATTGTTGCGTATCATGGTATTATCATTATTGGCAATAAACAACTAGCTCCTCCACTTAAAGCAAATAATTTCTTCACAGATGACAGCTCATTTGCACACAGTGGATCTGCAAGGTTTCCCAAATGGCAGGCTGCAATCTGTCCGATTTTATGGAACAATATTTATGTCACCTAGGAAATAGAATAAAAACCTGGCGTATGGCCAAGGTAGTTGGATAATGTCTTGGGGTATGATGCCTCTCTGCTCCCACCAGGATGGTTTGCTGTTATCTGCTGTTTACCTTGCCTAATTAACCAAATTCCCCAGCCTTCTTCCCCCTCGCACAGCCACCTGTACAACACACTTAAGAACAGCTACGCATTATGGCAGTAAGTCTTGAGCTATTTAGATCAACAATCTGTCGTGCCTTTTCAGCTGTCTAACTCTAAAATTAGCAATGACTGAAAGCAACATGACTACATAAGCGCAATCACACCATCCATCCATTTTCTGAGCCGCTTCTCCTCACTCGGGTCGCGGGCGTGCTGGAGCCTATCCCAGCTATCATCGGGCAGGAGGCGGGGTACACCCTCAACTGGTTGCCAGCCAATCGCAGGGCACATACAAACAAACAACCATTCGCCTATGACCAGTCATGCCTATGGGCAATTTAGAGTCTCCAATTAATGCATGTTTTTGGGATGTGGGAGGAAACCGGAGTACCCGGAGAAAACCCACGCAGGCACGGGGAGAACATGCAAACTCCACACAGGCGGGGCCGGGGATTGAACCCGGGTCCTCAGAACTGTGAGGCTGACGCTCTAACCGGTCGACCACCGTGCCGCCGTGTAATCACACACTTACTCAAAATCAAAACCTGACTGTGTCATGCAGTTTTAGATAAAAACACTGGGCCTGAATCACCAAAAATTATATTTTAGAGAATTCTTAAATGCCATTTCAGATTTGAAATGATTACTTAGCCAAAAAAACACAAATAAATACTAGTAGCACCCATTGGCAACATCGTGCACTGGGTGCAAGTGTGTCCCTGATCACTCCGCCTAGGGGCCTGTTGGGGCGCTTCGGGAGGGGCTGACGCACTGCCCTGAGTCCCTGGGCACTGATGGTGTCCTGGGCACCCTGGCCCGCTCTTCCTTTTTTGATGGGTGAGGCTGAGTCTGTCCGTCCTTATTGTGCCTGCCACAACTCCAGCATACTTCTGAAGACTAACTTATCTCCATAGACACACGTCTATGGGATTTAGCTGCTTAGTGTGGTGCCACTACCTAATTGCTATACTTTCTAACTTCCTGGACTGTCCCCTCATTTGCCTTCAGTGTCTACAGGTGTTTAGGCACTGCTTCGCCACTCACGCTCCACACTGGTAGAGCTGCCCGGCTCACTACCCGTCCTTTCCTGTCCCGTACTGCCCAGTCTTGTTTGGTTCTAGTGGCTTCCCATGCTCACAGGGAATATACAGTCGCTAGATCCTAACTCCCACTTTTTTGTATGTTTTTCAGCTATGTTCTTTCTTTTCTTTCCTCTCAAACCTTGTTCTGTCCGACTGCATTTTCAATAAATTTACATCACAATGTAAATAAGCACTGAGACACTGTCCATCAAACTCCCCTGTTGCACACAAAAACCTGTCAAGGCATACAGATCTTCCGTTCTGCATGACCAAGCAGCCAAACAGGCGAACAGGACAGGTTAAGTAAAGAAACATTTATAATAATAAATCTGTACCTGGAAGACATCGGTGATCTGCCTAACAAAAAGGTTTGATAGGAAATGTAGTCAAACCAGAGGTATTTAATTTATTGTGTTTCTCATGTTCTCCTGTCGCATGTCCTTCGATGGAGAAGGGTGAGATAAATGCTAACACAAATGGAAACAATGCAAACAACTTGAAGAAATGAAGATAATAATTCAAATGTAAATCATATTGCAATTAATTATAACAGGGAAAATTCTTTAGTGAAATGGCCCTAAGGTCATACAATTTTTGGGGGGGGGGGGAAGAATGACAGAAAATGTCTTGTTTGACCTGCCGTCATGAATGATGTCACAAGAGATGGATTTGTTTGAAAAAAAAAAAAGTTTTATGGTCATTGCTAGTGCATGGAGAGATTGAATAAGAAATATCACATTGCAGTACTGGCGGCACGGTGAACGACCGGTTAGAGCGTCAGCCTCACAGTTCTGAGGACCGGGGTTCAATCCCCGTCCCCGCCTGTGTGGAGTTTGCATGTTCTCCCCGTGCCTGCGTGGGTTTTCTCCGGGCACTCTGGTTTCCTCCCACATCCCAAAAACATGCATTAATTGGGGACTCTAAATTGCCCGTAGGTGTGAATGTGAGTGCAAATGGTTGTTTGTTCGTATGTGCCCTGCGATTGGCTGGCAACCAGTTCAGGGTGTACCCCGCCTCCTGCCCGATGACAGCTGGGATAGGCTCCAGCATGCCCGCGACCCTTGTGAGGAGAAGCGGCTCAGAAAACGGATAGATGGACATTGCAGTACTTTCATGTGTATGTGTAAATTGAGCAGAAAAAAAAACGAAACATAACTTGGAAACAACATAAACAGATGTTTGTTTGTTTTTTAAAATATAAGAAAAACATGATTTTAAAGCTAACACTAAGCTTTTAAAACAACCCATTCACATGTTTAGTCTTTGAAAGAGTTGCTTGTGCTCTGATTTAGTAAGATTACCATCTGTTTATTTGATCTTCCTTACACCATAAACTGGGGGCGGGACAAGCAGATTAAAGAGTAGCTAAGCAGCCTCCACTTTATCTTTAAGGAGTGCATTAATGGGTAGGAAATGGGGGGGGTTTAGTGAGAGTTTTATGGATGGCAATCAATGACTCCATAAGTAAAGAACCTCTTTTCAGTATAATCGAAATGTGTACTACACTACATGGCCCGCCTTGTTTTCCCGGCTTGTGCTATGATCACATTTTTAACAGTTGTTTTTATACAGTTAATATTTGGCTGAGTATGTGAATAGGTTGACTTGAATTAGCTAATATGTGGTCTAATGTTAAATAATGTGGAATTAGTGCTAGATGAAAATGTAAATTACACTATAAGCTTCTCTACTTCTAATTTTAAAAGACATGCTTGTAAAAACACAAAAAACAAAGACAAACAGATGCTTTGATAAGCATGCTCTAAGATGTCTTAATATTCAGTACATAATACATCTTTGTACTTATGTTTTCTAGTGTTGCTTCCATTTTCTTCATCAGCTTTGTGGGATGCAGCATAGAAATGACTTAGTAGTAGCAAAGGTAGCCTGGTAAAACAATTCAGTCTGCTGTCTTTTCACGTTGCCGCAAATAGCATTCTCTAAGCATGCCTAATGAATCTTTCATTTGTCTTGATTTACCACAATTTTACTTCCTGTTTGCGAGTAAATATCTGTAATCCAGTCCAGACCTCTCAGAGAATATTGAAATGTCTGCTATGATATCAGAGAGAGCCAGCATCAAGGAAAATATAATAAAAGAAAAACCCTTATTCTTGTTGTACTAAATTGTGTTTAGCAGTGTCCTGGGTCTTGACTGTTGAATTTTTCTGTTGGTCTCTGCTGTGTTTCGTTAAGTTTAGTTCGTTACTCAAATTACTCTTGACTAGTTAGCTTGGGTTCATATGTTGAGATTTTACTGCATGTGTCTGCACTGTGCTTCTCATCTAATTAGAGGTTTTACCTTTTATTGAGTGTTGGGCTCGTCAGTTACATTAATTTCAATTTTAATAATTAACTGGAATAATTACCCACAAAATAATACATTTTTATTCCTAATCTGTGTTTTTAAAGGGAGAATCACTCTATGAGTGTTCTGAAGTTGTTTGATGCTAGAAATTATCCACAGCGAACACCCTTGTGGATGTAGCTTAACTTCCCATAGTTGTCTTGTTGTTCTTCATTAATCTGCAAACTAGTTGTGACTGAAACAGCAGTGCCTCTGCTGGATGCACCCAAGTTGCCCCTGCTGTGTTAGCCAATCAGCTTCTTTCCTGTCCCTGTGCTCTCTCAACTGTGTCTTATTTTGTCAAAGTCCTTACAGACTGAGCTACTGCTGCTCCTCCTCTAATTAGGTCCCAAGCCTCTGTTTAGTCCTTGTTGGTTCGTATCTCTTCATGCACCTACTTTGGTATTCTTAGTTTCTATTTTTTCTTTCTCTTGTTTAAAAAAAATAAAACAAAACATCCATCCATTTTCTGAGCCGCTTCTCCTCACTAGGGTCGCGGGCGTGCTGGAGCCTATCCCAGCTATCATCGGGCAGGAGGCGGGCGGGGTACACCCTGAACTGGTTGTAAAACAAAACAAAAAAATCAATTTTCTGCCTGCACTGAGCTGGTTTTCTTCATTTGGTACACTGCCACCGCACACCACTGCGACAATGTTGACCATCCTTACTTTTCAAGCTAAGCCCTGTGAAAACAGTTCAATACTGTTTTATCTCATCAGAACTACATAGGAACCTTACCTAAAGATTCACAGGTGATAACAGCATGCGAGCACAGGAGAGGGAGTTAGCCTTTTAGGGAGTGCACACAGCAAATCATTTGTTCTTTTCACCACCTAATCAATGCCCCCCTTGAGCCAAAGATAAGCCAATGCCCACCTCCTTTAAGGTCAGGAAAGCTGTCACAAATCTCTGTTTGCTGCCTTCTCTATGAATACATAATGGTTAAGCATGCAACTTGATATGCAACACACATGCACACAAGTCATGTAAATACACAACTGAAGATTTGTGTGGAATGTTTTCCTCCCAGGAACTAGATTAGTGCGAGCATTGAGGATCTTGATAAGGTTAAACGGGAAACCAGTCAGTGTATTAGAGCATAAAACTTTATCTGTCGACCAGCCTTGTAGCTTTTTATATTGTGTGAGTACAAGTTACTTTTGAGAGTTAAGTAAGGTGTGTTTTCAAACATCTTTGGCTCCTTGTCTTAGATGGATAATAAATGCATGTTATTGCAGTCAATTGTGAATTCCCCCGGCTGCGTAAAGGTGAATTCCACTTCACAACTGTAGGCAGAGTCCATTAGATGACCTTACATATTTTCATATTTGTCTTGCAGCCTTATGCTAGAATATAATAATATTTCTTAAATTTTATTAACCAATTAACAAGTGCAAAACATCCATCAGTTTTCCGTCGTGGAGAGCTGAAGCTTACCCCAGCTGACTCCAGACGATCCTGGACTGGTCCCTAGTCAATCACAGGGTTTGCACTCACAATAAATGGGTGCTGACATGAATCCTCATGTAAACAGATGTGGAAGCAGAATTAAACTACTTAAGGCACAAAATAGCCTAATTTTGCATCTTTAATGTTCGGCTTTAAAAGGCAGGTGCAAACAGCAGGACAGTGCGTAACCATGATGAGGAGCCGTAGGAAAAAGGATAGTAGACTAGGAGAAAAGATCTTTTCCAGTCACGTAAACATTTTGGAAATGCAAAAAACAAAAATTATCGTATCATATCATCTATTCAGCAATGAAATTTTGGAGCTACTGAATGATCTAAGGCAAGGATGGGCAACTTAAATGATGGCCGGGGCCACCATTTTTTGTCAGTGTTTCCAGGGGCCCACGGACCTCACTTCTTAACCAGATGTATGACAAAAATGCCATTTTAAATTTGGGCAAAATAGGTGCATGTTTTTTTTTTTAGTGACAGTATCTTAATACTGTATATTTCATGCCCTAATACATGTATAAAAGATATACTCTTCAACAACAAGAACAAAATAAAAACAGTCTTTTTTTTTCAATTGCAAAGGGCTCTCATGCATAAAAAATAACATTAAAAAATGGCACAAAACTGCTGAACACAAAACCAGTGCTCATTTTGTGCATTTTATTTCTCTTAACACACCTTGTTGAGGCAGGTTCCTCTTTTGTAATAAAGCATTAAAGCCAAATCAAAAGCAAAGCATGCCGTTTTAATGCTTTGGTGCCTGCACGCCCACACTTAGAGTGAGATTCAATTGCATTGGACTTAGTGGAGGCAATCACCAATCCTCCGAAATAGACTTGTACATTAAGGTAGGACTATGGCGCAAGACATCGACAAACACCCCAACATACTCCAAATACCCCCCAGTCCTACATCAACTAGTTAGCTGAACATTATTATAACATTATTATCAGAACCTACGCTAATTCTGATAACACTGTTAACTAATGATAATATTTACAAACACTGCAGCTCTGCTTGCTTTGGGCTTGACATGATCGTGCTGCCGGATCAAAGTGGTTCTTTCGTTCTGGAACTAGCTGATCATGTTTTTGGCTGAGAACATTGGTGTGTTGGTGGTTAATATGTTAACAAGTCCCACATTTTTATAACAGTGGGGCAGATGTTTGGATTTCAGAAATTTATAGTTAAGATAAGATACTCTGATGTTTAAATCCACACTTGATGGGTGGACAGGCACTCCCGAGACCCAACTATCCGTCCATCCATTTTCTGAGCCGCTTATCCTCACAAGGGTCGCGGGAGTGTGGAGCTTATCCCAGGTATCTTCGGGCAGGAGGTGGGGTACACCCTGAACTGGTTGCCAGCCAATCGCAGAGCACATATAAACAAACAACCATTTGCACACACATTCACACCTACGGGCAATTTATAGTCTTCAATTAACCTACCACGCATGTTTTTGGGATGTGGGAGGAAACCGGAGTGCCCGGAGAAAACCCACGCAGGCACGGGCAGAACATGCAAACTCTACACAGGCGGGGCCGGGATTCGAACCATGGTCCTCAGAACTGTGAGGCAGACGCTCTAACCAGTCATCCACCATGCCACGAGACCCAACTATTTACATACAAAAATAAAAGTTTCTGTAATATGTCCACTTTAAAGAGTCTACTTTACAGGGTGCATCTGTTTTTCGATCAGCCCAGAAATATGGCATAGTTAAGTACGACTTGCAGTGTAAGAATATGATGGTACGTTGCTTACTGTTTTCCCATTTGAATGTTTTATATTTACGGCCTAGATGTATTTTTATACAAATATTTACTGAAATTATAAATCTACTACTGGGGTCTCATCGGAAAGTGATAGAATAAGGTGTGCTGCAATTTACGTACACATTCAGGTGACTTTGTTGTGACCCAATTAAAAAAATTGCTTTGAATTGCATAAAATTCAGACAATTAAAATGAAAGTTATAAACGTTAAAGTTAAAGTTGACTGCATATATTTAGGACTAAAAGGAAATTGACCAATGGATATTAGTGCTCCATTTGATTGAGAGGTAATGAAAGGTGTTATCAGGAAAAGGAAAATAGAGCACTAATATCCACAGGCCATCATCCACCACATCACGTGTCTCTTTGTCTTTTTTTTTTTTTTGTGGTCTAGCCCTCATCCTCTGTTGCGGTGTAATCTCTCATTCCCCGACAGGTGCCGGGAGTAAATCAGCACAGCTGGATCACAGGCATCAATCTCAGCCAGCCCTCAGGATAGGCCACTTGTGAGCCCGCTGGGAGGCATTTCCGCTTCTTACCAAATGAGGAGGTAGGGCGGGGGTACAGTTGGTTGAACGCAGAGGGGGAGGTAGGTGGCCATGGTGAGGGGGTGGAAATATTGTTAGGGAGTGGAATTGACAGTGTGAAAAAGAGAAGTGTTGAAATAGAACTGCACCCAAAAACTATTTTAATAGGCAATATTTCAAGTGATGTCGGAAGATTTTATAGCTTTCCAGTGAAGTGAATTTCCATAAACATATTGCATTAAAAGTGTGCTATACCTTAATGGCATTGACTACTCAAAAATATGACAACGTGAGAGCGTTTGTGAGGGATGCAGCAATAAATGCAATAGAGAGAGGAGAAACTATAGTGGAGAAGAGATTGAGATTCATTTGCAGGGCAGCCTATGGTGTAATGTCCTCTCAAAAGTGTGCAGACCAGAGCATGCAAAATTCTCTTGGACCCTCCACATCACCACCTCTTCCAGCTCCTTCCCTCAGGTAGGCGCTATCGAACAATGCAAACTAAAACCAGCAGACATTCCAACAGCTTATTCCCTCTTGCCATTAACTTCTTAAACAGTTAAGTTACAATTCCATTGTAACATGCTACCGATTTTGTCTTGAGCTTGTTGTCACATCTCTGTCGGTCCAATTATACATTATTCGTGCACTCACTGTAGTAGTCTCGTGACTCTGCACTACTTGGATATCTGTTGTTGACCAATACTGGCCACTCATGTGCTTGAGAAGTATCTGCACCATTTGCACAATTGACACAGTTCCAGATTATCGCACTACTAATCACTTTAAACTGCTTTAATTTCTTGAAGTCTCTGCGCCGTTTGCATAATGGTTCCTGTACTAGACAATTGCTCTATTAGTCATCTCAAACTGCTCTAAATTGCTAGAGGACTCTTTATCATTTGCACAGTTGTCAATTTTTTTTTATCAGCATTACCACATTACAGGTACATTTTCATTGCTCAGTGACTCTCCGTACTGTGTTTTTATGTTTTTATGTCGCAAAAGTATTTTCTGTCAAATTTTCTGTTATCGTACTAGTGTGTCTCCAACTACCGGACACAAGTTCCTTGTGTGTTTTTGACATACTTGGCAAATAAAGATGATTCTGATTCTGATTTTCTTATTTTTCATTAAAAAAATTATTTAATTTTCCATTGTGATTACCACATTTTGGTCCATGTGTATGCTTTGCTATTCAAGAGCAAATGTCTGCCCAAAAGTGAACTTTTAAACATGAGAAACAACATGAAAAACTGTATTGATCCTGTATCTCTTAATAAAATTGGTATTGATGGATGTTGTCACTCCTATTACATATATATATTTTCCTTTATCTTGCTCTAGTTCATAACAAATATATTTGCCCCATTTTTTGCAGCCTCCTAGCCTACCACCTAGATGACCAGATTACTGAAAAAAAAATGAAAATAGTGTTGCTGCTTTGAATTGCATATATAGTATGTTGTTAAACATTAAATACTGAGCAATTTAGATTCATGCAGTTGATAGTCACACATGTAGATGTATCGCCACTATCCGATTGTTGTATGTCACATTTACCTTTTTATTTCACGGGCAAGAAAAAAAACACACAATTTTTTTTTAATAGACAGCTCTGGCACTACATATTTAACTAAATATTTTCACAGTGTACTCAGATGTTAAGAAAAGTTCAAATGGACTTAAGACAAGAATAATGTCTGTGTTCAAGCTTAGACATACCAGTATATACAGTTTATACTGTAAGACATTTCCTATGGAAAACCTATTCATTGTTAAGGTAAATCAAAATATTTCACCTCGATAACAATAGAATTTTACATTGAAATCAGCATAATTAGTAGTTATTGGGAATTTAGCCTTTCTGAATGCATCGGTGAGACTTTATTCAGCAGGGGGCAAAATTTCACACGGCAGCATTAATTCTTGGGTTGCAGCATAAGACAAATGATAAGAGAATTTTGGTTGAGGATGGACAGGGTTGATATTAGTGGTGAGAAGTAAAAAAAAAAAACATCTGTTACCAACTGTCCTGAACTGACAGTCGAGAGCAACCCCATTCCACTGATTAAGAGACTCAACATTTAATGGGTTGCCATTGCAAAGTGTAAATCTGTGTGGTTCTGTCAGGCTTAAATTGTATGTGTACACTCAGGAGATTTAGTGGTCAACTCAGAGAACATATTTGATGTACAACACAAGTGATACAACGCTTATAATAGAAAGCAGATTTGTTTTTTCTGCAACACTCTCGTTTGCATCACTCTTTCAGAGTTGTAACAGGTTATTGCTCTGTGTCTGGAGACCAACTCTGACCTCAACCCCATCGGATACTATTGGCATGAACTAAATTGTTTACCAGGCAGACTCATTGCTTTAATGCAGATTCGAACATTTCAGGTGAGCTCTCTACATTTGACCATTTTTAACTAAAACTTTTCAAACTGAATTGAACTCTTTATACCCTAATTTGAGCCGGCTCACTCTGTTCAGGATTGCAAGTAAATATGAATTTGGCATCTTCATCAATAAATAATAATGTGCTTTCCAAATGGAAAATTCATGTCTAATTATATTTCATGATAAATACACTGGTGTATTAATCATTACAGAAACATAAAACAATGATTTTGGTGTTCACCATTACAGTGGTGCCCTGAAATTCAAGTGGCCCAACTTCTTTGCGATACAAGCCGTTGATTGACCAATATTTTGCTTTGACTTGCGAACACCATCTTGTGATACGAGGGCTGTATAGTGACATGACTCAAATCATTTCACAACAAGCAAAAGTTTGGAAGATATAATAAGTAAGTACACTTCAACAAAAGAGACTTAAGATGTTTATTGCCACAATCAGATGAAGGTTTTCTGTCAAATTAAAACAAAGAGCAAAGATAATCTTTATTTGAAACAACCGCATAGTTCAATAAGAAACTTCATAGGCACACGGGCTAGCAATTAGCGTCTATGTAGCAGTGCTGTTAGCCTTAGCAATGGATATCTAAACTTTAAAGAAACACATGTGGACAGAAAATATAACTACTCACTGGCATATAGTCTTAATCCTCTGTGAACAACGTCTAATAAACCTGCTGTACTGACAAGCTGAAGGAGGAGCAGATCCAGCCTGTATTACAGTACTGTGTATCCGTATGTCTGTCGGTTTAATTACTTTTAATTCTATTGAATGGTGTCATTACCGTATGTTTTAATAAAGTAAAATATTATAGAATGCTATTATTCTCATAAAAAAAAAATTTACAAATAAAACTTGCATCTCAAGGCACCACTGTATTGTTAATTTAGGGCAGCTGTGATATAAATGTATTGGGTGGTGGTGTAGTAATTATGTTAAGTGCTGTATTTTAAAGCAGACATAACCCCGCTGAGAAAACAGTAGTCAAATTTAAATTGTACCACGGGCTGATCGTAAAAAAAATCCTCTCTCCTGAGGCATGTTTTCTGCTGTGTCTCTGTCAAACTGTCAAAGCTCGATCTTTAAACCTTTCTTCCTTTTCTTTGTCTTTTCATCTTGTTTTATTCCCATATAAAACGCCAATAACAATGAGCAAAAACAAATATGCAAACTGTGCTCATTAAACATGAAATAGAGTATGTTGGTGGGGAAGAAACATTGATATTTATTTTGAAATATATATATATATATTTTTATATTAAAATATTTCTCTCAATATTGGTGTTAGCTCCGGTTGTCATGATCCCTCGACGGAGAACATAACCCCCCTCTGATATGTATAGATTTTCACTGCAATCCACATCAAAGTGTAGGGTTATGTTTGTAACACACAGATGACACTTGCGCGAGGATGTCTGACACTCGTTAGAGGCTCGGGCTCTGCAAAGTCTGTTTTCCTTTTTGTGAAGAGTTTGTTTTTTGTGTTTTGAAGCTTGTCTCAAACGGGCTGAAGTGCCTTCCGCATGTGTTGACAAATCACACAATACAGTGTACACCTGCATGTGAGAGATTAGACTCTTCAAACCACAGCAAACTCTTGAATGGTGACAGCTAGCAGGCAATGGCAGAAACCATTATTCTAATAATAAGGTCTGCAAACAACAATATGCCGCTATTGACTGTCTGTACAGGGACATGACCTTCAAATAAGTACAGTATATCTAAATAGCAATTGTGTCATTCATTATTCAGTTTGACAGGCTATTTAAAATTGCGAAGGAGCTGTCATCAGCAATATATTTTACCCATACTGTACTTTGGCAGGTATTGCATGCACACAATGCAAGAAAATACCACTCTCTGTATGAGAGCTCAGCCAGTGACTAAAGCACTGGTTCTGGCAGTATGTTTGGTAAATGCTGCAATACAAAATATGTATCAGTGTAGTAATATTCATTGATTGTATAACCATTGTATAATTGTATACTCCAGTAGGTTCGATACAAGTCTTTGAGGGTCCTCATAGGAATGGGTTGAAACTATTCCAGGTTTTATGTTGAAATAATCAGCACTTACATTCTTTGAATGGTTGCGAGGGATCTCTAATACCAGAAAATCCCTTTAAGAAGTATTGGATTTGCTCTCGTCTAGTACATTTTATCGCCTGTATAACAATGAAGCACACGCTTCCCTAAAACCGATTCCCTGGGAGATCAAACTCGGCCTGTTTGAGTGCTATTTACAAGTCACCCAATTATTTTTAGCATGCTGTCAATGTGCGCAACACACAACCCCATACATGAAGACTGGGCTGCATCTTTTTTTCAGGAACCTTTGAATGAGATACAACAGTTGGCAAAGGAGATGTTCCCTTCATTAGTTGGCCTACCAGAGACTACCAGCCACTTGGCACCCAAAAGCCAAGAGTTGTGCTGGAAAATGCAGTAATGTTACTGTACAGTGAAGGAATGATGGGGAATGGGAAAGAAATAGAAGATTTGGAAAGGATTTAGGCATGGAAAAGATTAGAAAACCATATCGGCCTTATCGTGCAGCCGCCACACTCGGGAGTTGAATGAAGCAGCTGTCAAATTTGAAACATACAAAAGCAGTAATCCTACAGTAAACAGAACGTTGGGTTTAAATGCAGCAAAATCCACAGAGACCGAGTAAGGCAGAGAGAGTGAGCGCAAGGGCAAATAATCTATCACTGTCTAAACAGGCTGTCTATGGAGCAAGGGTCTTTCAGTACATGTGGCTGACTGTTAATATGGATAGAGAAGTATCGGCCACATGGGAGGTGGGTGAAAGTGAGAGCATTGCGAAGATGCTGACAAAGTCCCCGACAGACCGTTTGGGGAGTGCTGGTGTGTTGTCGTGAAAGGATGCTTGGAGACAGTTGTACAAGGATCAACTGTAGAGATAAGGACCGCACTCACCCACTGCTTTGAACCTTGTACAGCTACTTTACCTTCTTTTCGACTTTTTCTAATCTGACTAAATGTGTGTGACAGGTGTGGAAAGAGGCAATACTCAGATGGATGAAGTTTGCAGGTAAGACACTATCGTTTTCTTTGAGAACTTTTCTGTAGCTTGAAACAGCCACAAGTGACCACTGAAAGATAAATATACAGATAGATAGATAGATAGATAGATAGATAGATAGATAGATAGATAGATAGATAGATAGATAGATAGATAGATAGATAGATAGATAGATAGATAGATAGATAGATAGATAGATAGATAGATAGATAGAGAAGTATGTAATATATTTGATTTTTAAGAATGAGTTCCCACTTGCCAGCACGGTGAACGACTGGTTAGCACATCTGCCTCACAGTTCTGGGGACCGGGGTTCAAATTCCGGCCCCGCCTGTGTGGAGTTTGCATGTTCTCCCCATGCCCGGATGGATTAAAAAAAATTAAAAAGATTTTAATGCATATCCATGGATTTAAAAACAAACTATGAACAATTACATTCAATATCATACTTTATATTTCTCACTCAGTGATATTAAGTTTTGGGGTGGGGAAACTATTTGATTCGTTGGTCATTCAAATTTCTATTAATTGGTTGTTGAGTCTGTCTCAACAACCATGTTTGCCAAGTAACAAAAAAACATCACTTTCATTTCAAAAGTGGCAGAGACAGGACAGAGGCCTAATCGGTTTGTTTCTCGTCAAAATGGTCTTTGTTAAAATTTTCCTCAGATTTTGAATTAGTGTACATCTGATCCAAGAGATCCAAGAGATGCAAAGAGTAACTGGTTGATGATTTTGCAAGTGTGTTTAATAACCTAACAGCACCCTTACAAACATATTGTTTACAAGAAGTGAGGCAATCATCATCACCGAACAGCCTAGCCTTGATGCAATATAGAGAGAATAATGAGCATTAAAGTACTTCAGTAAAAATGTGCAAAATAACTTGCTTCCTCGTAGGCCATCGCTTTGGCCATCCATTGTAAACATCCTCATCCACAGTTTTAATTTGTATTTTTACTAAAAAGTGGTTCCGTTAAGCATGCCAGAAAGAGAACACTACTATCTTGGAGAAACATACTTTGCTTTCAGCCACACTGTCTCCCCCCCTAAAACAGCATAGCCTACCAAATGTAGCATGCCTTACGCCACAGGCACCATATCCATATACACAATATTAATTTGTACTCAGATTTGGTGACCCTTTGAAGCAAGAGCTACCTCATGCTCATGGAAGGAGGAATTCAAGTGTTTAGGCCCATGCACCACAATCTGGGTTGACTGTGTATGTGTGCTCAAATGGCTCCAAAGCACTGTTTTTGAAAGACATATTTGTGGAACTAATGGGGATGTAGCTCACCGGTCTCAAAACAGCCCCAAGGAATTCTGCTGTGTAGTTGTTCCTGATTACTGAACAGGTCATTTATATATGCATACTCAGCAGCGCATTTGATACCCCTTTCGACTTCTGTTAGCCCGCTCGCTGTTTAAAGCGGATTTCTGCTATTTGGTATGCAACACGCAGGCTCTCCTTCCGGGCATCATCAGTGGAGGTTGAAGTCTGATGAGCAAAAAGAGAAGATGGAGAGGAGAGAGAGAGAAATAAAATGAAAGGGAAAAAATCTTCACACAGTGTAGCAGAAAAAGGCACATCATTTCTCAAATCTGTCCACGTTTTGACCAATGAGTTTTGATTTGATTAGCCACAGCTCAAAGGCTACAACTCTTTGGCCCCACATGGAAACAATTTGGCCATCTCCTGCTAAGGAGTTTCTGCCACCAAACTTTTCTTGGTAAACAACATTGCTCATGTGCTCTTCTTTTAAGACCCACCACAGTGAGCTTTTAGGCAGTACCTCAAATGAGGACTCTCATCCTCCTTTCTTTCCATACATAACTCCTCGCAGGAATAAAGCCAGTTGATTTGGCATCTCTTCACCAAGGACTTAATTACGTACTAAGTCATGGCTGGCACAGAATTCTCATCTCCTTCTGCTTGTGTTTGGCTGGTCTACTGCAGATTGAAGACTAAAGGAGGCAGTGCTGGGAACAGTTTGGACATGACTCTTAATGGCTTGCCTTATAAACTTTGATGGGAGGAAAACAGAGGTCAGTCCAATGTTGTTTTGTCGTTACGACATGGCACATAAGTCCAAAACAACACAGCATCATATAATTTACGGATGACATACGGAGTCCTCCTTGTGCTATTCCAAAATTCAAGGGAAGTGGTGAAATGAACGAGGAAGAGAGAGGAAAAAAAAGAAAGAAAGAAAGAAATGAGTTTTCCTCAAAGCAATCCCTTCTTTCTCCCTCTTCCCTGTTTCTGCTTTTATTGGTATTTTATTAGATGTGTCTTTGCCATGCAAAGTTATTGCGCTGGGACTCTCTTCAAGGTTTAAATCCCAGCAAAGCCTGTAATAATCTGTCATTTGAGGGAGATGCCCCCACTGACAAGGGCCTCCTAATCCACAGAGATCAATAGGCGACTGACTGGCTGGCTAGCTAGTCATCTCCCCAGTGCACCACTGTACACGTAAGACGCTCTCTAGTTTGGTCCCCCGTCTGCCATCAATCACATTCTCAAAGACTCAGCGGGCCATCACAAGGTTAATGAGTGGGATAATAGAGGGATATTAAAGTCAATATCTGATCTTTGAATGTGGGTCAGTAAGAGCAAATGGGAGAGGGGGGATCACTAACGCCAGTCAGTGTATTGAGAGCTAATAGGTAGGGAACCCCAAACACCATGAAACATTTAAAATGGAGCCCCGCTATTAGCGTTAGATAGGGATTGAGCCGGACCAAAAATTGCAAATTTCTGCAAATAATTGACACTCCCCTAATTTTGATTCTAATTGCTTCTAATTGTTTAAACCAAAACTATACCACAAACTCTGATCTCAAAATACATGCAAATGTTTACAAACATCTTCAAATATTGCTGTATCCTTTAAAAATACAGTTTTAAGCAGCTTACAGCTAAGCGCTCACATATATACTGTACTTGTATGTACACATCAACAATTCTGATGATGATGATGAATTGCTGTCGCGGTGCAGTTTGGTGTAATACAATGAACATTTAACTGCACAGCAAAGCCGAGTGCCGGTGTTCTGTGACTCTACAGTGGTTAGCGCTGACTACACGTAGTGACAAAAGGAACCAGTGGTCGTACATACGTCTAACCATCTTGTAATCACTGTTTTTGATGCTGTGCAGAGGCGGCAGAACAAGGGGGGGGCTGGGGCGAACCCCCACCCACCCCCAACACACAATCACACACACACACTTTTGTCTTTGTCTTTGCATTGATGTCTTTGTTGGAAGTGACCCCCCACTCCACTTGTTCCGCGATACCACCTTGCGCTTAAGAGTGTGCTGGCAGGTATGTTGGCAGCCCGTACTTTTAGCCTAGCATTTAGCTTACATGACTTTCAACTGGTATTGGCATGTGGGTTCAACCGCAGGGTTGGCTGGACAATGCAGGACTTTGACCTGGATTGAGAGTGAGTTTGGTGGGGTTAACAAATCCTATTCACTGTGGCGCTTCCTTCCTCTGTGCTTATAGACGTGCTCCTTAACCCTTTGGCCAGAACCGTCTTTATCATCCTTGACCAACCTGAAAAGGGGCATTTTCCATGTGCCCCCAGTGCCCCCCGGTTCCACCGCCTCAGCATACACCTTAGCCTGCCGTGAGAAACGTGACAAAAACATGACATAAAACGGCAAAATGTGTAGCAAACATAGCATAATGTGACAAAACTTGAAAGGACCGTGGAATGCTGGGGAATCCATGTTGCCCGTCCCATGATGGACTGCCTCCAAATTTAGTTATAGCCTATTACCTACCTGTACGGTCACGTTGATGCACTCAAGATGTTTTAGGTTTCTGTCTAGGTTTCGTATCTGTACTGTGACTGACCCAAGATAAACGGCAATCAAGGCCTGTCACGTTTGCCCATCACGTCCCCCCGCATTGTGTCATGTCCATTCCGTTCACGCATGTCACATACCACATGTTTATTACATAGATTATTAATCCCTGCCCACACAGCATGTGCAAGAAATGTGTAGACTTTTTCTCAGAGAAGGTCACGCTGATTAGGTCATTAGTCTTTATGTCTTCTGCTGTAGACCATGCTTTCCCTACAGTGTGCTCCACTGTCTTTGAACAATTTGAGTCTGTGTCTAAGTGGTGCAACACTTAAGACCTTGTTACTGTCCAGTTGGTATTCCATCCATCCATCCATTTTCTGAGCCGCTTCTCCTCACTAGGGTCGCGGGCGTGCTGGAGCCTATCCCAGCTGTCATCGGGCAGGAGGCGGGGTACACCCTGAACTGGTTGCCAGCCAATCGCAGGGCACACATAGAAACTAACAACCATTCGCACTCACAGTCATGCCTACGGGCAATTTAGAGTCTCCAATTAATGCATGTTTTTGGGATGTGGGAGGAAACCGGAGTGCCCGGAGAAAACCCATGCAGGCACGGGGAGAACATGCAAACTCCACACAGGCGGGGACGGGGATTGAACCCCACACCTCAGAACTGTGAGGCTGACGCTCTAACCAGTCGTCCACCGTGCCGCCCCAGTTGGTATTCTTCTCACTAAACTTTTAAAAATGTGTTGCACACTGTTGGCCCAGATTGAGAATTAGTAATTACTTGTCTGCATCAGATTGAGTCTCTGCTTTCAAACACATGGTAGACCCTGCTGTCCTTACCAATTATTCTAAGAGAAAGTGTTCTATGCACAGTTGTAGTGTTACTTAAATTTTAATAAAATTTTTGATATTTTTAAAACCACATTTTAGCAGTCAAACTGCTCTTTCAAATATTTCTCATCATCTTGTAATTGTTAATTCTGGTAAGTGCTGCCCTTGTGTTTTTAGGCATGATGGCTGCATTCAATATTATCCTACAAATCTATCTGTCATTAAAAGTAGGAAAATTATCTGGGCGATTTCATGTTTATCACTTGATGTTTGGATTACTGTAACTCCTTGTACTAAGGTCGTGACCAGACTTCCTTACATCGCCTCCAGCTGATGCAGAATGCACTTTCAAGCTTGCTAACAGGTAAGAAGCGGGTCAAACATATCACACTGGTGTTGGTCTCATTGCACCTGCTTCTTGTGTCTTTCAGGATCCAGTTTAAAATTGTATTTGTTTTTAAATATTTGGATGGTCTTGTTCCCTATTCCATAGCTGAGTTGTTGTCTTTGCACTCAACAGCCACAAATACAATGTTCACCGATCAACCCTACAATAATGTTTTGTGTTTAATCCCAGAGTAGGGACAAGTATAGACAAGACTCCTTGATTGATAATATGTGAACAGTATGTTTTTTATTTTCTTCTGCAAGTGACACACTCACGACTGAAAAGTTCGTACCAAAATATGTGAGAAATTACTTTTGACATTCACCATCCTCTGTCCTCGCATTTAAAGGAAAGCTGTCTAAGCAAAGAGGTCAAGAGCACTACCAGATTGTGACAATGAATTCAGACATGGAACTCAGAAATAGTCGTGCTTTCTCAGTCTAGGGATCATTGGTATGTTGGAAACAAATATGCAGTTGTCTCCAGGGATGTCCAAGCCATTCATAGTGCTAATGACGGGGACACCAGTGAGAAGTAGAGTGTGATATTGTTTTCCTTCAGGCTACTTAGCCTGCTTTATAAATAATTTACTTGTGAGGGAAAAGACTCAAGGGTTGGGACTACCTTATGGTCTGCATCACATGGAGAGGCAAGGGAAAACAACATCTTTGTTTCTCCTTGTTTCATCATGCTAAAGATCATTTACTTACTTGAATAATAAGACCTAAAATTGTTCATGACAGCTACTGGTATACTGTATCTTGGTAGAATTATGAAGCGTAAATGACCTACTACCCATGTTTAATGACCTGACATGTATTTTAAATCTCATTTATGCTCCTTGAGATTCCACCAATATGAATGGCTAGATTACTGTAAAAAGTATCAGGAAAACATGCATTGTAAGTGCTATTGTCCTGGAAATATGACTGAATGGAAATAGCAATATTGTATTGAATCTCAGAATTGCAGTAGTGTAAAATGGGAAGAAAATTCTAAATGAATGCCTGAAGAACATAATATATACCATGGGTGTTGGGTTGCTCATTGCTGGTGGACACGTTTTTATTGCTATGACTCTGCACTCTCCAATGAAGTTTGTGTGCCTTGGGCTTTTATTTTCTATTTCATGCAGAGAAAGTGCAGGCCTATTTAGCCCTTTGTGGTGCTCTCTATAACTGTTCCTCTGTTGCTTGTACAGTCACAGGTGGCCCACCTCACAGTACTCTTTCTAGCTTTTTACTTGGAAATCGTGTTGATGATCAATGAAGAGTATGCATCTCTGCAATGGTGTATTATTTATTTTTAACAAAAAAAAAAATCTAATCAAATCAAATCCCCATGTTCATGTAGAAATGTGCAAATACAGAACAGCAGTAATGCACTTTAGTCAAAATAACTTCACAAGGCAATCCAGAGAAAGCAAAATATAATCCGTCATAATTATAAGGACCCTTTCACTTTCATTTGAGCAAAATCCAAAAAGTTACTCAGGAAACTAAGAATGTGTGGGTTTGGGTGTGGGAACCGTATTTTCCGCAGCATAAGGCGCACCGGATTGTAAGGTGCACGGTGTCTATTTCTGCAATTAAGCCATACATAAGGCGCACCGTATTATTTGGCGCATGCTAAAACAAGGTAATGGAAGCAAAACAGTGAGTTTGGTTGTACTTTATTCTACTACGTATTTAAAAAATACACTCAAATTATTTTTTTTATCAATCTTTTGTCACAAATCCATCAAAGTCCTCATCTTCTGTATCTGAATTGAACAGCTGGGCAATTTCGCCACCAAACATGCAGGGCTCCCTCTCGTACTCGTCGGAGTCAGTCTCGTTGCTGGGTGGCTGTTCAGCAATGATGCCGGCTTTCGCTTAAGTTCGGACAACAGTCAAAGCAGAGACCTTCGCCCAGGCATCCACAATCCATTCACATACGGTGGCGTAGCTGCCTCCCGGACCTCCTTGAAAGTGTTCGATCTTCATGTCTTGGGCTATCGTTATTGCCTTCAGTCAAATGGTGACTGTAGAGACACTTCTCCCGGCTGTTTTAGTGCTTGATTTTGTGCTGCTCTATTCCCATTTACAACCGCGTAACTGACAGCCTGTAGTTTCAATTGTGCCTCGTAAGCATGTCTCTTCGCTGATGCCATTTTCGGGGGTCCTTAGCCAAACAAATGTTGTTTAGCAGCATACCGGTAGTACAGTATACCTACCGGAGGCATGGTGGAGGTAAGCGTACGTACTGTACGTAGCTTCACGGAATGTTCTCTAATTGGTTTATTGCTGCCAGCGTACGTAGTCTACATATTACCTCCCCATTCATTCATTGATTCATTCATCTTCTGTTCCGCTTATCCTCACAAGGGTTGCGGGCGTGCTGGAGCCTATCCCATCTATCTCCGGGCGAGAGGCGGGGTACACCCTGAACTGGTCGCCAGCCAATCCTAGATTACGTCCCTATGTCGGCGGGAAATGGTCCAACAGTCAATGAAGCGGCGCGCTTACCAAAATCATACAACAACATTTTTACAGATTTTGGAACTCAGTGCATACATAAGGCACACCAGGTTAAAAGGCGCACAGTCGATTTTTTAGAAAATTAAAGGCTTTTAAGTGCGCCTTACAGTGCGGAAAATATGGTACTGTATATCCCTTGAGTACTAATGTTACAGTAATAATAAAGATTGTACATTTGATGGTAAATTAGCAAATCTTTGGATTCTGTAAATGACACTGTAATTTGGCAATGTGTCAAAGTCTGAAATTGTATTTACAGTATTTATTTTTGTGAACCATGACTAGCTAACATACAGCATCCAACTGGATTTTCTATTAAAGCTCACTAATTTTTGGCGCTAGATCTAGTTCACTGTAACTTTAAAGTAAAATCAATAATACAAGAGAAAGAGAAAGTGAAGCTGTAATGAACGTCTTTTTTTTTTTTTTTTTTTCCATGCAGTCTAGTGGGGATCTGTAATGAGAATGAGGACTCTTGGGAAAGATGCATCAATGCAAGCTGCGTACTTCCTCGCATACACTGACAAACACACTCACTCTTCACTCAATAAAGCTGCGATCTGCTCAGAGTGTGCTTTCGTCGTGATGCTGCACATGTTTAATTACTGAAAGTTCACTTTTATGTGTCAGGCCCGGTTTGACTGAAGAAACATTTTCCAAACATAATGAGAGGAACTGTTGTATTTGCCAAGGCCATGCTTGATTCCTCATTTGATGTACTTTTGGAAAAAAATTCAATCTGTATATAATGTGTGACTTGAGGCAATTGTTTGCATAAGCAAACCTTGATGATTTGGAAACAATAACACAATTACAAAAGTGTGTCTCTGAGGCATTGTGTGTTTTACCTTAAAAATAATATTTTCTCAATGCAATAAACAGATGTTTTACATGAATTAAAAATATTGCTCTGGGCAAAAAGGATATAGACCCAAAATAGAAAATGCCAGCAACAATAAAAAACAAAACAATGGAGTATAATTTTTAACTGTTATCCGTCAGATATAATACAGCTTGAAAACATGTTAACTCAGTTTTAGTGGTTAACCTGCATTGCAATATCACAGAACCAAATAAATCACAGTTGAATTGATGTACTGTAGAGTAACACCGACACTTTTTTTTAATATCATCAGAACCTGGGGTGCGCCAGTTGTGTCTGGGATAGTTTAATAGCATGTGTATATTTTAACTTAATAGATACTGAATGTCTCCCTTTTATAATTCCCCAGAGAAATGCATAGGAGGAAGAATAATAAACCAGTTTAAGTGCAGATTGGGGAATCTAAACATCTTCTTCTTTTCCTTTCGGCTTGTCCCGTTAGGGTTCGCCACAGCGCGTCATCCTTTTCCATGTAAGCCTATCTCCTGCATCCTCCTCTCGAACACCAAATGCCATCATGTCTTCCCTCACGACATCCATCAACCTTCTCTTTGGTCTTCCTCTAGCTCTCTTGCCTGGCAGCTCCATCTTCATCATCCTTCTACCAATATACTCACTATTTCTCTTCTGGACGTGTCCAAACCATCGAAGTCTGCTCTCTCTAACTTTGTCTCCAAAACATCGAACCTTGGCTGTCCCTCTGATGAGCTCATTTCTAATTTTATCCAACCTGGTCACTCCAAGAGCGAACCTCAACATCTTAATTTCCGCCACCTCCAACTCTTCTTCCTGTTGTCTCTTCACTGTCTCTAATCCGTACATCATGGCTGGCCTCACCACTGTTTTATAAACTTTGCCCTTCATCCAAGCAGAGACTCTTTTGTCACATAATACACCTGACATCTTCCTCCACCCGTTCCAACCTGCTTGGACCCGTTTCTTCACTTCCTGACCACACTCACCATTGCTCTGGACGGTTGACCCCAAATATTTAAAGTCCTCGACCCTTGCTATCTCTTCTCCCTGTAGCCTCACTCTTCCCCCACCACACCTCTCATTCATGCACATATATTCTGTCTTACTTCGGCTAATCTTCATTCCTCTTCTTTCCAGTGCATGCCTCCATCTTTCTAACTGTTCCTCCAGCTGCTCCCTGCTTTGACTGCAGATCACAATGTCATCTGCAAACATCATGGTCCACGGGGATTCCAGTCTAACCTCATCTGTCAGCCTATCCATCACCACTGTAAACAGGAAGGGGCTCAGGGCTGACTCCTTATGCAGTCCCACCTCCACCTTAAATTCGTCTGTCACACCAACAGCACACCTCACTGCTGTTCTGCTGCCCTCGTACATGTCCTGTATTATTTTAACATACTTCTCTCCCACTCCAGACTTCTGCATGCAGTACCACAGTTCCTCTCTGGGTACTCTGTCATAGGCTTTCTCTAGATATTCAAAGACACAATGTAGCTCCTTCTGACCTTCTCTGTACTTTTCCATCAACATCCTCAAGGCAAATAATGCATCTGTGGTACTCTTTCTAGGCATGAAACCATACTGTTGCGCGCAAATACTCACTTCTGTCCTGACTCTAGCCTCCACTACTCTTTCTCCTAACTTCATTGTGTGGCTCATCAACTTTATTCCTCTATAGTTCCCACAGCTCGGCACATCACCTTTGTTCTTAAAAATGGGCACCAGTACACTTTTCCTCCATTCTTCAGGCATCTTCTCACGCAATAGAATTCTATTGAACAAGCTGGTCAAAAACTCCACAGCCACCTCTCCTAGATGCTTCCATACCTCCACAGGAATGTCATCAGGGCCAACTGCCTTTCCATTTTTCATTCTCTTTAATGCCTTTCTAACTTCCCCCTTACTAATCATTGCCACTTCCTGGTCCACCACACTTGCCTCTTCTACTCTCCCTTCTTTCTCATATTCCTCAGTCATCAACTCATCAACTCCTCGAAGTATTCTTTCCATCTAGCCAGCCTGTATAGATCCTTTTCTCCTTCTTTAGTGTCCGACCTGCCATACATGTCATCATATGCCTCTTGTTTGGCCTTTGCCACCTCTACCTTTGCCCTGTGTCGCATCTCAATGTATTCCTTTTGCCTCTCCTCAGTCCTCTCAGTGTCCCACTTCTTCTTAACCTTTTTCCTTGTATGATTTCCTGTACTGTGGGGTTCCACCACCAAGTCTCCTTCTCTCCTTTCCTGCCAGAAGATACACCAAGTACTCTCCTGCCTGCCTCTCTGATCACCTTGGCTGCAGTGGTCCAGTCTTCTGGGAGCTCCTCCCGTCCACCGAGAGCCTGTCTCACCTCTTCCCGAAAAGCTACACAACACTCGTCCTGTCTCAGCTTCCACCACATGGTTCTCTTCTCTGCCTTTGTCTTATTAATCTTCCTCCCCACCACCAGAGTCATCTTACACACCACCATCCTATGCTGTCTAGCCACACTCTCGCCCACCACTACCTTACAGTTGGTAACCTCCTTCAGATTATATCGGCTGCACAAGATGTAATCCACCTGCGTGCTTCTACCTCTGCTCTTGTAGGTCACCCTATGTTCATGCCTCTTCTGGAAAAAAGTGTTCACTACAGCCATTTGCATCCTTGTTGCAAAGTCTACCACCATCTGTCCCTCCAAGTTCCTTTCCTGGATGCCGTACTTACCCATCACTTCTTCCTCACCCATATTACCTTCACCAACATGTCCATTACAATCTGCACCAATTACGACTCTCTCTCTGTCTGGGATGCTCAGAACTACTTCGTCGAGCTCCTTCCAGAATTTCTCTTTCACCTCTCGGTCACATCCTACCTGTGGGGCATAGCCACTAATCACATTACACATAACACCGTCAATTTCAAGTTTGAGCCTTTTCACTCGATCTGATACTCTTTTCACCTCCAAGACATTCTTAGCCAACTCTTCTTTTAAAATAACCCCGACTACATTTCTCTTCCCATCTACACCATGGTAAAATAATTTAAACCCTGCCCCTAAACTTCTAGCCTTACTGCCTTTCCACCTGGTCTCCTAGAAACACAATATATCAACCTTTCTCCTAATCATCATGTCAACCAACTCCCGAGATTTTCCTGTCATAGTCCCAACATTTAAAGTCCCCACATTCAGTTCTAGGCTCTGTGCTTTCCTCTTCTCTTTCTGCCGAAGAACCCGCTTTCCACCTCTTCTTCTTCTTTGACTTTGACCCACAGTAGCTGAATTTCCAACGGCGACCTGCAGGTTGACGGCGCCGGTGGCGGACGTTGTTAACCATGGCCACGACCGATCCGGTATGGAATTCTTTGGATGAACGCTCATATTTGTTTGGCAAAGTTTTAAGCCGGATGCCCTTCCTGACGCAACCCTCTGCATTTATCCGGGCTTGGGACCGGCCTACAGTTTGCACTGACTTGTGCCCCCCATAGGGCTGCATTGGGGAATCTAAACATAAAATACATTAATGGATGATGACACACACATTTCCTAATAATTCCCAGAAACTTTGCATGTTTAAATCAAAGTGCAAGATACAGCATAATCTCTGAACACAAACCATTTTGGAGTGCTCCTTGCCATCTGATTAGTTCAAATTTAGACAAAATTCTTCCATAGGAAATAACAGAAATTCATTTAATCTGCTCTATAAGGTCACACTTCCTTTCCTCCTTTAAATGTATAAGTAATGTTTTAATATTGTTAACACTCTTACAATAACTGTCATACAAGACAGTAAAAAAAATATAGTTAACAAAACGTGAAATTAATTGTGGACTCTCCCTTAACGTTGAGTGATGATGAATGACTGATGCAAATAACAAATGTGACACAAAGACTGAATGCAGCTCACTTTCTGGTGTACATTTTGTTCTTTCTTTTGTTCTCCCAATATTATTGTAATGTTGGCCATTTTGTACTGAGAGGCCTGTGTACCCCCTTTTCACAACATGATCCATATCTGCCTCTGTGGTTATCATCACACTAAGCACACAGACACGCAGAATAAATGGTACAGTTATTATCTTTTGGAGGTTCCACTGTATGAAAAAAATTAAATAAAATCAGATACAGTGTAACTTGTGCACTAACTCAGTACAATGTAACTGATTCAAACTATAAATAAAGGACACAATTGTATGCCTTGGTTTGAGGTAGAACAATTGCATGTTAAAAAACAATACACACACATATTTCTCACTCTCTCATTTTCTTGCATAATGTTGAAGGCTGGATGATAAATTGTCCAAATGTGAGCTTCCAGCGAGAACAATATTGTTCATGGACAATCACCTCTCGCACAAAAGTCAGTGGGAATGATGTGTTCACGCATCCTCCTGAGATGAGTCATCCTGATCCCTTGTGACAGGCCTCATTCCACTAGTGAGAGAGGCTAACCAGGAGGGCAGGTTTGCCCCAAGCACACGCTTCAGGGCAGACTCCATCTGGCCCAAATAAGAACAAGTGAAGCGAGGTTAAAAATAACCAACGGGGAAGGTATGGCAGCAGCACAAGGCAGGGAGATGAAAGCATGCACGCATGGTAGGAGGCTGCCATTGAGGCAGAACTGTACAGCTTTCAGATGGCCAAACAAGCTGTATTGATTTGTTTTCGAAATGTATTTTTGTTTTAGACAAGAGTGAGGTTCAAATAAAATCAATTCTCACCGTTAACCGTATTTGGGGGGCACAACATTTTTTGCAAATGCCGATCCAGTGGGTAATCTAGTGAAACAGCACTGCGAGACACAAACTGTTCAGTATGTGTGACTCATTTTCAGCTCTTTTCAATCAGGCAGACAATATCATGTTGCATATGAATGGCATTTTCATAAAGCAGGATTAGTTATCTAATCTGTCATTTGAGAGGGATCAAAACCAGCCTCATCATGATGGACATTTTGTTTGCTGGTTAAAATATTGCCTTTTACAGGGCGCATCAAGTCAATGTCATTGTCAGTGAAAAATGTTTCAGGAATGAAATACTAAATTTTTCCCTCGGATCTGAGAAGAAAAGCACAATATATATCACCACTGTCTTAAATGATAATAACAGATGGGAATGTAGAGCTGATAAATGTCTGAAGTGATATATTTTTTAAACTACATTTTACTCTCTTTGTAATATATTTTTAAATGTGTTAATCCTGATTGAAGCTTCTTCTAAGGATCCAAACAACACTGCCTCTTTTGTTGCATCCCTATTTTTTCTTATTGTCACCAGTTTATTGGGTGTTGGGGGGAATCAGACAGAATTTGCTTTGTAATAGCTGCTGTGTATTGTCGCATTTCAATGTGGAACAATATTGTACAATTAAATCAAATCAAAATAAAGGGTTGCTCATTTTTTATTGTTATCTTGTATTTAACACAGAGTAGAATAAGAAATATTAATTTCCTTTGTGTGGCTCTCAGACTTGCTTTTCTTGACAACTCTTGGTAGAGGCTCCTGGCACGGTCAGCCGGTGGTGTGGGCTGGCAGCGCCAAGGGTGAGTCAAATATTTGCTTACCAAAACCCATGGAGACTTGTAGCACTTCATGAGTTAGGGGTTTTAAGCCTTAAGGGTGCCCATATTTCTTCCTCCTTTTTTTGGGGCAATGCAGAGGTGAAAGATTATAAATTAGCAGGGTATCTGTAAGGTAAGATTAATGTAAGACTTCTTTAAGACTGCCAATTTGGATCAAATCTCATTTGGTGTATATCACCAAAAGGAGTGGGTTGATATTATACCAAAATATTTTAAGACATTTTGTGAAAATATTTTAAATTTGAATGATTTGATTGTATTGCAGACCTCATAGCCTTTATGGTCATGACATACAGGGACTCTTAAATTTGTAGGGAAGGGTAATGTTAAGGGTTCTAACAAGGTGTAACTAAAATTATGACTGCTTTTTAAATTATGAACATAACATATATTCAAATATTTTTTTTCTTTTGAAATGTTGCCCCTCACAAGCCATTTGGCTACTGCTCCCTCACCAAACACCCACCCCCAATTTCATCACTGCCACAAAACCCGAGATTATCATTTAAACAGCCTGGAAGGGGCACCTGGCAAACAGCTTTTGGGGTAGCCTAATTGTGGTGTGGTAATGAAAAAAAATCTTTTAATCTACCTTGCGTCTGATAAATTACTCACGTGTCATATCAGCGGATATTTTTTTTTTAATGGATCACAACTAATTTTTGTTTGGCAAAAAACACAGCAGCCAGTAACGGAGTGATTCTCTCACATTTGTATTCTTGTGGCTAGGTAGTGGCTGCTGGCTGTGGTGGTGTAAATGGTTATTTGGCTTGGATGAACTGACAGGTTATTGCAGGCTTTGTGGTGGATTAGTCCAAAAGCTCCATGGCCAGTGTGGGCTGAACCCTCATAAATAATTGAAAATTACCTGTTTTGGAAAAAGAATGCAATAGAACGCAAACCAGCAATCAGAGAAAGAGAGCGATATCTAAATAGCATAGTGCTTGTAAATGTGAAGGAAAAATATAACTGACACTTTCCTTTTTTCTTTTTAATTATTATTTTTTTCCGCGAAAAAAAACATGCCTTGGAATAGATTAGTTGGAAGGAGATTAAACTCCCACAATATAAAGACAGCAGAGTGGATAACAAATGCTTAGTTCCTGTTCAGAGACACTGTATTCTCTCATCTCTTTCAGTAGTCAGGGTTCTGACTCATTTGGACTTTCCCTGGAACAGGAACATTTCTTATCAGGGGGGCTTGTAGAGTTGAGGAACTCTAAAAAATAAGAGGAGGGAGTTATCTCTTTACCTATCACTAGTTTTTACAGGTCCTTTGGCTCAGCATTAGTTTATCATGAGATCATCACATGTGTAAAGTTGCTAAGTGCTGTTTTTGTTTGCAATATATAATATTGCAGCGAAATCTTCTGGTCTTTTTTAAAAAAAAATTTTTAACTCTGGATGCTATGGATGACTCCATAGACAAACCACAAGAGTATTATTCCTGTTATCAGAATCCTCACCGAAGTGTAATTAACGCTTCCTTAGCTCATGTCACCTCTCTACATAGCTTCGTAAAGTCACAGCGTTGTTACTGACCTCATCCTATGCTACGTCACTGGTCTGCTCATTGCTGGGTGGGGCAAACTGCCATCGAGACACTAATAGCAAAGCGTGAACATAAATTCCGCTACTCTCATTTTTATACAGCTTCTCAACAAACTGTAATGGGCTCTTTCAAGCCAGTACAAACATATCTAGTGTTTGTGTGATTCTGCTACAAACAGCAAAGCTTATAAACAAACTGCAGTGAAAATCGATAATATTGAAACATTGTAAGTGAAAGGATTGGGTTTCATCCAGGTCCAGAATTTCTTATGACGCCAAGGGAACTAAATGTAGAGCTAAATCTTGCACAACCACAACAAATTAAAGCCTGATTTAATGTGATTTGACATGTTAAACTTGAATTGAATTCCTGCCTAATGCACAATAGAGATCAAACCTGGATGAAAATCAGTTTGACATTATAGCTTTCAACTCTGCGTTAGGAAAGTATTGCACATTTTGTTGAGATGCAAAATGGTTGAACAGTTATACTTTTTTTTAAACTGCATGCTATGTCAATGTGAAGGTTGTCGCCACAATTTTAAGAGAAAAGTCCTATCAGGAGTGTACAGAATCAGCACCTCTCCAACTAGTGCCAATTTCGATATTTTTTTCCATCCACAATCTGGTATATATATTGTATCTATCTCTCTGTCCATCCATCCATCCATTCATCCATCCATCCATCCATCCATCCATCCATCCATCCGCCTAGCTATGTTATAAAGCAAGGACATGAATATATTTGTCTAATACTGCATTGATAAGGCACAGTAAATACTAAAACTGCTGTGGTCTTCTACAATAATTCTGTCAGATATAAGATCCCTACCATTGGCATGTGACTGTGAGATTAATGCATATCACATTAATAGCTAGTGCTGGCATAATGTTATTGGTTTATAATATTCCTTTTATAAGACATGATTTATTGTACTAAGAACGCTCCGTGACAATCTGCATCCCAATTATAAAATTCACAGAGAACAAAGAAGAAGAAGCTTGATTAAATATCCTTGAAGCGAATGTCACCATACAGGTATGCATCATTATTAAAACCCATTAATCTCGATCCGCAAATTTGCAATATGACAAGACATTAATGAGTACAATATTAATTCCAGGAGTTAATTTCAGCAGAAGTGACCATCTGAGTCTTGCGATCGCCTGCCTAAAGCTCAAATCATAAGGACATCTTTGCAACATGAACACTATTGAGATAAAAATTACACTTCAATGTCAGTGTTGTTGTAAGTCAGGTCAACATAAAACTCCTTCAGTTTGTAATTTTTTCACTTGACATATATAATAACAGAATATTATTCTAAATCCAAATCAATAACTGGGTTGGTATGTCATTTCTTTTTTTATGTGTTAAAATTATTAAGCGGAATAAACAAGCAGAAAATCTCATTATTCTTCGGATTGAACAAATTTTATTTATTCACCTAATACCATTTTGAATTGTTAAAAATATCCCCTTTTGACCAAAAAGCAAGCTTAAACCTTTTAAATAAAACATATTTTTTACTTATTTAAATTGTACTACCACCTACAACTTGCTGGTACATAACTGATTTTTATGCTTTTATTGCATCTCTTTAGATTTTACAGTTAGAAATGCATAATGTTCATTAGTTTTTAAATAAAAAAACAACAACTATAAACTAAGATGTTGCAGTAACTTCTAAGATCCACACTTCCTGCTTTAGGTCTACCATTCTAAAATAGGGATTTGTTTGTACTTGTTTCAAAAGGTTTAGGTTTGACCCATGTATTTTACCCCAAGCCAATGGCATAAAAAAACTAAAAATATGGCTGCTGAATGACTGACAGTGCCATTAAAAAAAATAAAGAAAAAGAATGGAAATACACAGCCGCCTGAAGAAATAAATGTGATCGCTTATTGAGAAAGTGTTCGGGGTGAGGTCTGATGTGCGTGACACACTCAGGTTCGTCGTATACAGCCAATGTCAAACGTTTTTACTCAGGACACAGGCGACGGTGTGACATTTTCCAGCCATTCCCTGTTCTCGTGCAAGGTTCATACAGCTCCATACATATCTGAGAGCCAGCCTCGGGCTAGCAGTCACCATCACGACAAGCCAAAAGAAAAGGGGGGGAAAAAACACAACAACTCAAGTTGAGACAGAAGTCTCTGTTTCCTGCTGCAAAACAGTTGCTTGCAGAAATAAACTGCTGTTCAACCCACTTGCATGGCGGATTAAAGTGTGGAACTGATGTTTAAACTATCAGTAAAGCACGATTTGGTACTGATTGGTTGCTTTGTTGAAGAGGTCAATGACCATATTTCCTCATATATTGGCTCTTTGCCTTGATTTATTCAACTGCAGAGAATGCGAAACATCTACAACCCCAATTCCAATAAAGTTGGGACGTTGTGTTAAACATAAATAAAAACAGAATACAATGATTTGCAAATCATGTTCAACCTATATTTAATTGAATACACTACAAAGACAAGATATTTAATGTTCAAACTGATAAACTTTATTGTTTTTCGCAAATAATCATTAACTTAGAATTTTATGGCTGCAACACGTTCCAAAAAAGCTGGGACAGGTGGGACACTCAAAAGCTGTTATACAGAATACCCCCTGTATATATACCCAACCCACCCAATTTTTTTTTCATTGTCCTGGAGTAATGTTTTAATTGTCTTGCCTCAGAGATGGGCTCAAGGTGGCATATTTTACAGTCAGTTAACAAAAAAACACACATACTGCCAATAATTACATTGGTACTCGTCAAAACAAAATACGTGACATAGACGACAGATTTTTGTTTCACCTCCAAACTTTGTGATGATGTCAGTTGACTTGAAGTTGTAGTCTTGAGTTTCAAGTCAATTACAAGATGTCAGAAAGAGATGAAATAAAGAAGATCGAAAGCTTGTAAGTAGGAGTGCATCTATTATGACTCTGTTATCTCTTATTTTAAATGAATTATATGATGCATGCCAGAAGCAGTGTCAAATATTTCCAGTCACCGGCACTGAATGTCACTCTAACTTCCACCCTTTGTTGCTACCTATTCTAGGTGTGATCTGTTTTTGACTGATCATGTTTTAATGAGATTTTTTTTCTTTATTTCACAAGAAGTCATTAAAATGGGAAAAAAAAGATGAATAAAAAGATGAATAATAGATCAGAGAATCAGACTTCCTTGAGAAGTTCTGCTATAACTGCTGGGGAGATGAGAGGGAGGAGAAAATATGTTTTTGTTTAATGGGACTCAATTTCCTATGAATTAATGGCTCGTGACTAATCTTGAGTCACTCTTAAGCACAGGTGAAAGATACAAAGGAGCTTTGCACTGCCAATGTAGTCCTCTGTTGTGTGTGTGTTGCTTTGGGATGCTACTTCACACCCCAGCATGGCTTTTGAGTGGGCTCAAGGAAGCACCCACCACCCCTCTCTCATTGGGTCTATTTCGCTCCCAAGGCTGGTACGCCCTCTGCCAGTTTTTCTCCACACACGGTGCCCTTAGCTTTATAAGCTTAATTGGCTCGCCTCCCATCAACAAAGTAGCCATTTGTGATTGGCTCCCTTTTAGCTGATGCTATTGTTCAGGTACATGCTGTGTCGCTATGGATATGGCGATCACTCACACATAAATTCCCAGACAGAAGGCCAACCCCATGGGTAGTCTCTTAACCAGTGTCCCAAACTCACCTATATTTGTGCCAAAAAACACAGTTCACAAAAAAAAAAAAAAGCCTCTCCTGCCAAGGCAACGCTTGGGAGCATTATGTTAATTTATTCATTTTCTCCCCATGACGTAGGCTCCAATGCCAGCAGCTTTACCAGAACTTCCCCAAGTGTTGAAGTTCACCTTATGAGATGCATTTACAGAAAAAGCATTGCGCCATTGAAATCCCTTCAGTTTACAGAAGCTGTGGCCAATATAGGATGGATGGGAGGAAGACCAACTGAGAAGCGTTGTGTGCGTGAGTCAGATGAGACATCTTCTGAGAGACCACGTGGATGGAAGCCCTCTCAGATTCTGCCTTAGTAAGGATAGTCGCTGTCACCCTAATGACTGCTACTTTGGCCCCAGCCGGGTCTGTTTTCTGTCAGTGTGTAATGAGCCCCAATGTGGGTGAACTCCCTGTTCCCTGAGCCATGGCCTGTCTGAACTAATGATCTTCTGAATAAATCAGTGTTGGCACCCCACCACCCCCGCATCTCCTGGGTTTCAATTCACTTCTTTTCACTGATATCCGTCAACTTCCATTGTCACCAAGGAACATTTTCTGACCCTTTACCACTATAACTTCAGTGGAACTGCAAAGGTCGAACACGTTATTTTCTCTCTCTTTTTTAGTTTTTTTTTTAAAGGTCGAACACACTTCATTCCAGGACATGAGTCAAACTCCAATTTTTGGGGGTTTTGAAATGTTTTCTCCCATAGAAGACAATAGAAATGCAAATTCATATCAGTTTCTGGGGTAAACTGTTATAACACATGTATTATCGCTACTCTTATAGAAATATATATTGGATGTCGAAGAAGACGTGGAAAGCGGGTTCTTCAGCAGAAAGAGAAGAGGAAAGTACAGAGCCTAGAAATTAATGTGGGGACTTTGAATGTTGGGACTATGACAGGAAAATCCCGGGAGTTGGTTGTCCAGGAGACCAGGTGGAAAGGCAGTAAGGCTAGAAGTTTAGGGGCAGGGTTTAAATTATTTTACCATAGTGTAGATGGGAAGAGAAATGGAGTCATGGTTATTTTAAAAGAAGAATTGGCTAAGAATGTATTGGAGGTGAAAAGAGTATCAGATTAAGTGATGAGGCAGAAATTTGAAATTGAGGGTGTTATTGTTGGATTTATCTTACCCAACATTATAAAAAATAGACACAAAAGGAATGAAGACGCTGGTTTCTTTTTCTCATGAGGAGGGCGTATGGGAGATTGTTCAGATCACAGCCTCTCAACACGCTCTAAACAATCCCCCCCCCCCCTCGCTCCTGCTTTTATTTGAAATAGGAGGGATTTACAAATCATAATGTTCTAAGCAATAAGACACAACACAAAATATTTGATAATAAGAGGGTTTTTTCCCAGACATAGTATTCTAAGTAATAAGACACAACACATAATATTGAACCAACACCTGTCACGACCCGACCACATCCGATCACGTCCTTGGTCCAGGCGCCCTTCCATCGGATGATGCGGAGTCTTCTTTTTGAAGGCGAGACATCTAAAATTGTCCATTATACTAATGCAAGCTAAGCAAATAAATGATAACTTCTACAATTTATCTAACATTTCCCTCCTGTTTATCATGTATTTGCACAAATTCTCATATCATCTTACAGTCACTTCATTTCGATTTTTAACTGTAGAATCATTTTTATGAAACAAATACATTTACACTCAGAGTAAACTTGTCATATATGAATGTTGTAGTTTAAACATTGTAATCATCTGTATCAGGTAACAAATCAGGTAAAGCAAAATCCTCATTATCATCATAATCATCATTATCATCATACAGTATACATCAGCTCCATACGATTTCTCCATGGGGGTTATGGCTGTGGTGATTAATTTACTGATTAATGCCAGAATGCATGGGATACAACAACATCCACATAATGTCAGAATGGCTGCAAAAACAGCAATTGATATCAATATTGGTGTAATTAGGGTTTTATATTTACCAAAAACGTCCATTCGAGCTGTCCCACAAGGAGTGTTGATTGAGGGTCCGTAGACCATCGATGGCTCTGGTCAAGCTGCCATCTGAAGCAGTATTGTTTGTTCTCCAAACATACCGCAAACACCTCCCTCTCTTGCGAGGAGCATGTCGACAGCTATGCGGTCTTTGGAACGTCCTTGAGCTGCTCGTGCACAGCTTTCAACCCACTCTGAGTCCAATTTCCTAATCTCTGTACATTGAAGTGGATGTAGTTTATCCCATCAACATTTTTATTAATCGTACACCACCAGCATATGAAAGACTCAAATCCTCCTGCAACCTGGTCACCCAATTTGTATTGATTAGGAACCCCCATGAGGAACACCTGGCGTCGATGTATGTTGGATTATTTTGCCCCTGCCATGACAAATCTCTTTTTTGTATATGTTTTTAGATTGGACAAAAACATTGGTGCCCTTTCCATTAAATCTTGAACAGGCATAGGGTATACTGACACATGCAATATCAAAGTGATAATAGCGCATAATCTAGATATATCTTTAGGTAATCTATCAAACAGTCTATCATCTCCGCACCACCACCAGATGTCGCTCCGTGACACTGGCACAAAATTTGGTTTGACTTTTAAGATTACTTTACACTGTGTGTCGTTCAGTGGTCCTAATTTTTTTTCCTTTATTAATCATGTTTATACAAGTGAAATTATTTGGTGCTACTAAAGTAGAAAACATCGGTTTGTCTTTATCTGCTTCTTTTACGGGATATATAGGATCCCATGATTTACAAGGAACCAATCATCAGTAGTTATGTTGTTAAAATTAAATTAAAATTTGTCCACCTTTCTTTGAAGTTTTCAATGGCATTTTTGGTTTAACACTGTTCCTATAACACAGTACACAATATACAATACACAATATAACACAAGCCGTTTTGCTTAGGTTAAACTTCTTTCTATGTTCTTTTGCTGTTTTTTTTTTTTTTTTTTTTGACCAACTGGACCAATCATAACTTGTTTCACCAATGAGGTGTTCCCATCCAAAGCCTATAGTTGCATACCAGTCATATCCAAATCCCCAATTCTGCCCATTCTCTTGAGCATCATTGGTGAGAGCCGCATATGGAATTATGATTAAAGCAGCTTGATTTTGGGGGGCACAAAATATTAAAACTTTTTGCCGCGTTTGGAGGCCATGTCCACAATTTTGATCATCAGCTGTACTCCTTTTGATACGAGTTAATGATTTGAAATTTTTTTTATTTTTTATTATTGGGTTTGTCATATTGGTCCAGTTGGTAGGTGATTTTCTATCTAAAAAATGGGTTTTATCATTGAGGGTGGGACGTCCCATGTACCACAAAAACAAAACCAACATCATAGTAGCCAAAGTTGCTACGTAACAACTTAACGAATCTCATAACCAACGTGGGTGTGCCTTTCTGCTGAGTTCTCACTAAAAGGGTTGGTGTCTTTTTTCTTCACTGACCAGCAAGCGTTTTCAGAATCTACACATCTGCTCCCGCTCCGTTATCAGACTTTTGCTCACCTTCCCTGTTTGAGTACTCAGCTGAAATGACTCTTTTACAGTGTGTTAAATGAACCCACGTGTTTCTTTCTGCTATTTTTTAGGGCTGTAAAGTGTCAATCTATCTGTGCCACCATCCCTTTTTTTTTTTTTTCCTGTGCTAATGTAAATTTCATTTTGTAGTTTTGCACTTTGTTTTTCACAATAATTACGGTCTTGTTGTGGAATACTCATATTGGCTATCAGTATAGATTGTACCATCTTTATTTTTCCTTAGTTTGCATGCCTCGGTTAATGCTACTAATTCAGCAGCTTGTTCAGTCAATTCCTGTCAATCATGCTGCGTGCCTTCATCAAGTAAGGGTATTAGTGTGGCTGGATTTAAGGTTGTGAGAGCAGACACTGTATGTGGGACCTTAAGGGTGAACTGCTCTCTAGTGAAAAATAAGCTATTGGTTTTAGCTTATCACCGTATTGTTGTGTAAGTATGGAGGTCATGCAATAGCTTTTACAATCTACCATTTGAATGAATGTTTTATCATTAAATTTGGAAGGCCTAGTGCAGCACTGGACACCAAATGTTGTTTAATGTCACAGAAGGCCTTTTCTGCCTCTGTACTCCATTAAACAGGTGATGTCATTTTAAGATTGTATTTATACATTAATTTTGACAATGGTGCAACAATTTCTGCATAGTTTGGAATCCATGCTCTACAATAATTTGTCAGACCTAAAAATGATTATTATATGTTTCTTCGTCTGTGGTTTAGGATTTTTTAAGACTATAGCTCTCCTGTCTTCTAATATAGTCTTTCCTCCTATACTTAAATTATGGCCTAGATATTTAACTTGTCTTTTACATCATTGCAATTTATTTTTTGTTAACTTTATGTCCCTCTTCTGTTAGATGATGCAGTAAAGTCAATGAATCCTTGCATGTCTCTCCATCTGTAGATGCCAGAAGACATGCGTGTTGTCATAACTTGTGAATAATTAGTTAGACTTTCACAGTAACCTTGCGGTAATCTAGTAAATGTATATATATATTTTTTTTTTTCTCAAATGTGAATGCAAACCAAAATTGACTGTTATTTTCTATTGGTACTGTAAAAAATGCATTACTTATGTCTACTACTGTAAACACAGTAGCGTCTGGTCTTAATGAATTTAACAATGTGCGTGGGATTGGTACGCATGCTGCTCTCTGTATTACTGCAGCTCATCACATTCTTTTTTATCTTCTATTTTTGTGATAAGCTGCAAGGCTGCAGACAACAGGGCCTTTTCCATGTTTAACTGTGGTTTGTCTGGGATATCGATTGTGTAATAGAATGTACTTTCTCTGTTTTCCAGTGTTACATCGAGGTCCTCTCTTTTTAATTTATGTTTAATTCATGTTTGAGTACAAGTCCTAGTTGGAATAAGCCATCTCTTCCCAACAAATTCACAGGGCACTCCGGGACTTCGAAAATGGGCATTCTACAAGGTTATTTCAGGTTTTTCAGTGTCCAAACTCAGAATGTCCTGTAAATTGAAATCCACCTCCTCATTCTCTGTAATGTTTACACAAGAGGATTTGTTGAGTTGGGAAGCAGGCTGGCCTAGTCATGCAGTAGTTTGTGCGTATTCTCTTTTATTTTTCTTTTTTTCTTTTTTTAGGGCATTCACGTGCAATGTGGCCTTTGTTTCCACAGCACCAACAGATGGTATTATCATAATAATTTCGATTTCTACCATATCTTACTCTCCCACGGTCTCTGCCGTGTCCTCTAAAATGATCTCTCTCTCTGCCTTGATAGTATATTTCTGCTTCTTCGTCGAGGAAGACATCTATCTTCTCTTTTTGTTTTTTGTCTAACACTCTTTCTGCGTGGAGGGCATGATTAACATATTCCTCCAGAGGGCCAGTTGCTAGGTTTATCCAATGTTTATCTACCCATCTGTTAATGTGTTCTTTCGAATTCGCATGTAAAGCATTTTTTAACTGTTGTTGATAAGGTGTGATGCCGGCTACGGCCTTTTTCACATCCTCATTAGTCCAGGTCCTATAGACCAAAATAGTTTCTTTTGGCATCGGAAATAAATCCATGTTCCCTCGTCTGAGGTTATATTTGTTATTTTGGGAGTGGGAGAAAATGTTTCTCCCATAGTTTTAGACCAAGTCATTTGTACCCCTTCCGATCGTAAAATTCGTTGTGTTTGTGCCTCTCGAGTTG
Source organism: Phyllopteryx taeniolatus (assembly GCF_024500385.1). Classification (NCBI taxonomy): domain Eukaryota; kingdom Metazoa; phylum Chordata; class Actinopteri; order Syngnathiformes; family Syngnathidae; genus Phyllopteryx; species Phyllopteryx taeniolatus. The sequence continues at coordinate 5,880,624 of NC_084509.1, read as the reverse complement.
GAGGATTTTCATGAGGTGGCAAAACCAGGTACAAGGGTGCTGATGCTTTTGTTTCCTTATTTTTTTTACAACTTTCTTCAATTATCTTTTTCTCGCTAATTCTTATTATTGGTCCTGTCTCGTCATCTTCCTGTCTTTGAAACAACATATTTTTATGTCTACCTTCCTGCTCTTTTTGTTCATTTGTTAAGTGTTTCTTATTCTCCCTTCCTTTTTCTCTTTTTGACGCCATGTTTAACCAGAAGAGTAAGTCGTCAAATCCATCTTTTTGTATTTGTGATATATCATTTTTGTGTCGACACTTTATTTCGTTTTGAAGTTGAACTATTTTTTGCGAATTTAGCTGGCCAGCGAAACCGTATTTGGTTATCCACGTGTTTAAATGTTCTATTTTGAAATAGTTTTGTAGTTGAACATATTTCCAATCTTTACACGTTAGGTCTATTTTTTGATCCGGTTTACTGTTATTTATTCCCATTTTTGTGAATTTGGAAGTCAGTTCATTTGCACCTAGAGTGACCTAAATACTGACTTTATTCAAAAATGACAGGGTGACAATAAATGTCTGAGTTTTGGTAATTCTCAAGCTTCTACCCTAATTGGGGCGGAGAATTCTTGCCTTTGCTTCCAAACTCAGTTGTCACTTACAATCCCGTCTTATACATTCATACTTTTACACATACACACGATATTAATAACGTTTTTATAAACACACGAAAACACGGAAACACAGAAACACAGAAATACGGAATTTAAGTACGTACAGGACCCCGCCGTCCCCACGGATTTTATCGGATTCCGTCGTCCATCTTGACCACTTGCCAGTGACTAGTATTACACAAGGTTTGTTCTGCCGCAGACTTCTTCGTCGCGCAATTCACTCACTCTTTAATCCTTTTTTCCCCAAAATTTGTTTTAAAATTTAACTCACCACTCGTCTTCAATCCTGTGGATTGTCGTCAACCTTCAGATCCCAGTTGAGGAGGATAAAGGGTCTTACTTGCCGTGGCCACGGTCTCTTAACTGGAAGTCGGCTCCACAACTGGAATCCTCGGGTGTGTTGACATCCGGCTCGAAGGACCAATTTAATGTTGGATTTATCTTACCCAACATTATAAAAAATAGACACAAAAGGAATGAAGACGCTGGTTTCTTTTTCTCATGAGGAGGGCGTATGGGAGATTGTTCAGATCACAGCCTCTCAACACGCTCTAAACAATCCCCCCCCTCGCTCCTGCTTTTATTTGAAATAGGAGGGATTTACAAATCATAATGTTCTAAGCAATAAGACACAACACAAAATATTTGATAATAAGAGGGTTTTTCCCAGACATAGTATTCTAAGTAATAAGACACAACACATAATATTGAACCAACACCTGTCACGACCCGACCACATCCGATCACGTCCTTGGTCCAGGCGCCCTTCCATCGGATGATGCGGAGTCTTCTTTTTGAAGGCGAGACATCTAAAATTGTCCATTATACTAATGCAAGCTAAGCAAATAAATGATAACTTCTACAATTTATCTAACAGTTATATATAATGTGATGAGAGCCTACGCCCCACAGGTAGGATGTGACCTAGAGGTGAAAGAGAAATTCTGGAAGGAGCTAGACGAAGTAGTTCTGAGCATCCCAGACAGAGAGAGAGTCGTGATTGGTGCAGATTGTAATGGGCATGTTGGTGAAGGAAATAGGGGTGAAGAAGAAGTGATGGGTAAGCATGACATCCAGGAAAGGAACTTGGAGGGACAGATGGTTGTAGACTTTGCAAAAAGTATGCAAATGGCTGTAGTGTACACTTTTTTCCAGAAGAGGCAGGAACATAGGGTGACCTACAAGAGCGAAGGTAGAAGCACGCAGGTGGATTACATCTTGCAGACGATGTAATCTGTAGGAGGTTACCGACTGTAAGGTAGTGGTAGGGGAGAGTGTGGCTAGACAGCATAGGATGGTGGTGTGTAAGATGACACTGGTGGTGGGGAGGAAAATTAGGAAGACAAAGGCAGAGCAGAGACCCATGTGGTGGAAGCTGAGACAGGACAAGTGTTGTGCAGCTTTTAGGGAAGAGGTGAGACAGGCTCTCTGTGGACAGGAGGAACTTCCAGAAGACTGTACCACTGCAGCCAAGGTGATCAGAGAGGCAGGCAGGAGAGTACTTGGTGTATCTTCTGCCAGGAAATGCGAGAAGGAGACTTGGTGGTGGAACCTCACAGTCCAGGAAATTATACAAGGAAAAAGGTTAGCTAAGAAGTGGGACACTGAGAGGACTGAGGAGAAGCGAAAGGAATACATTGAGATGCGACATAGGGCAAAGGTAGAGGTGGCAAAGGCCAAACGAGGCATATGATGACATGTATGGCAGGTCGGACACTAAAGAAGGAGAAAAGGATCTATACAGGCTGGCTAGATGGAAAGAATACTTCGAGGAGTTGATGAGTTGATGACTGAGGAATATGAGAAAGAAGGGAGAGTAGAAGAGGCAAGTGTGGTGGACCAGGAAGTGGCAATGATTAGTAAGGGGGAAGTTAAAAAGGCACTAAAGAGGATGAAAAATGGAAATGTAGTTGGTCCTGATGACATTCCTGTAGAGGTATGGAAGCATCTAGGAGAGGTGGCTGTGGAGTTTTTGACCAGCTTGTTCAATAAAATTCTAGTGCGTGAGAAGATGCCTGAGGAATGGAGCAAAAGTGTGCTGGTGCCCATTTTTAAGAACAAGGGTGATGTGCAGAGCTGTGGGAACTATAGAGGAATAAATCTGATGAGCCACACAATGAAGTTATGGGAAAGAGTAGTGGAAGCTAGACTCAGGACAGAAGTGTGTATTTGCGAGCAACAGTATGGTTTCATGCCAAGAAAGAGTACCACAGATGGAAAAGTACAGAGAAGGTCAGAAGGAGCTACATTGTGTCTTTGTAGATCTAGAGAAAGCCTATGACAGAGTACCCAGAGAGGAACTGTGGTACTGCATGTGGAAGTCTTGAGTGGCAGAGAGGTATGTTAGAATAATCCAGGACATGTATGAGGACAACAGAACAGCGGTGAGGTGTGCTGTAGGTGTGACAGACGAATTTAAGGTGGAGGTGGGACTGCATCAGGGATCAGCCCTAAGCCCCTTCCTGTTTGCAGTGGTGATGGATAGGCTGACAGATGAGGTTAGACTGGAATCCCTGTGGACCGTGATGTTTGAAGATGACATTGTGATCTGCAGTGAAAGCAGGGAGCAGGTGGTGGAACAGTTAGAAAGATGGAGGCATGCACTGGAAAGCAGAGGAATGAAGATTAGCCAAAGTAAGACAATATATGTGCATGAATGAGAGGTGTGGTGGGGGAAGAGTGTGGCTCCAGGGAGAAGAGATAGCAAGGGTGGAGGACTTTAAATACTTGGGGTCAACCGTCCAGAGCAATGGTGAGTGTGGTCAGGAAGTGATGAAACGGGTCCCAGCAGGTTGGAACGGGTGGAGGAAGGTGTCAGGTGTATTATGTGACAAAAGAGTCTCTGCTAGGATGAAGGGCAAAGTTTATAAAACAGTGGAGAGGCCAGCCATGATGTACGGATTAGAGACAATGGCACTGAAGAGACAACAGGAAGCAGAGCTGGAGGTGGCGGAAATTAAGATGTTGAGGTTCGCTCTCGGAGTGACCAGGTTGGATAAAATTAGAAATGAGCTCATCAGAGGGACAGCCAAGGTTCGATGTTTTGGAGACAAAGTTAGAGAGAGCAGACTTCGATGGTTTGGACACGTCCAGAGGAGAAATAGTGAGTATATTGGTAGATGGATGAAGCTGCCAGGCAAGAGAGCTAGAGGAAGACTAAATAGAAGGTTGATGGATGTTGTGAGTGAAGACATGAGGGCAGTTGGTGTTCGAGAGGAGGATGCAGGCGATAGGCTTACATGGAAAAGGATGACCCGCTGTGGCGACCCCTAAAGGGACAAGCCGACATGAAAAGAAGAAGTTATAAAAATATATATTATCTCTACAGAAGCCTACTTGTGTGGCAAGGCTGTAGTCCGTAACTTTCCATACAATTTTTCTTATTCTATGCTCACGTACTTCTTCTCTTAACACCCCATGTCCTTCCTTTAAAATAAAGGTTACAACAAGCCAAGGAAAAAGCAAAACACACATGGAGTTATTCCTTTGATACTTGCTTAATTGAGGTTTCATGAAGTACACTGATGTCTGACATCACGATACGTTGTATCACAAAGTTTTCTGCGAGGTCTGTTATCCTGCAATGTTTGGTTGGATTCCAAATTGTACCTTGAGAGTGTTCACATTCGGGCATTAATTAAGATGTCATTCTGTCGGGATCTCGTATAATCCAGTTGAAGAAGTTTCAATGGATAGGAAATGTTAATATTCAGCGTTCTAAATTAAATGAATTATTATTATTATTATTATTATTATTATTATTATTATTATAGCATCAGAAAAATGGGGGTCACGCTGGTAAAATATATATAAAAATAGTTTCACCTCAAAACGATTGGCCAAATCAATAAGTCAAAGATTAACTGTGTATATAGACTATATTATCAAAATAAATTCAAATCTGACATGTAGATATTTTACAAAAATATGCCTGAACACAAGAATATTAGCCCAACACAAATATTGAAATATTTGAAATTTGAAATAACAAAAACTGCATGTCAGGAAGTTGGAAACAAAAATTAAAAGGGAAAAAAATGCAAGTCGAACCAACACCAAATCAGGCTTAGAGGTCATTTGAAGGTTCAAGGCCAGACGAGAGTCATTGAGTTCACATGAAGTTGTAAGCTCACAATTGTAAATATGTGAAAGAATGTGAGAATAAATATCAGACACTGTGAAAACATTTGTTGTGGGAAAAAAAAAATCCCATTACTCAACACGTACATCCCCTAGTACACAATAAACAAGGGCAAAATTGCCAATAAACTGAGGCTCTGTGCCATCATGATGAAATTCCAAGGTGCAAACATAGAACATGTCTCAAGAGTAAGCAGTGCTTACTTAATTAGCTATTCAAGCCAGGACAACACAAATATTTTTTCTGGTATTTTAGGCGAGAAAACAAAGTCATTGCATCAAAACTTACATGCAATGATCAGTGCTGTGTCGTTTGCATTTTTTGGGATAAAGTTACTGAAGGTGATACTTGAGTAAAAGTACAAGTATCTTAACAGAAAATATTTTTTGTATAAGTTCAAACGTTGTGGAATATTACATGAATAACAGTTCTAAAGTATTTGTGATTTGTTGTACCTATTTATCAAAAGACCTGATTCTGATATCAAATGTATATAAGTATTACATTGACTCAAATTTAGATTTTTTAAAATTACTTTTATTTTTATATATTTGGTTTACTTCAGAGCGGCACAGTTGCCGAGTGGTGATCACATCTGCCACTTCTGAGGTTGTGTGTTTGAATCCCAGCTCCAGCTTTCATGCGTGGAATTTGTATGTTCTAACCATGCTGATTTTTCTCCAAGTACTCCGGCTTCCTCCCATATTCCAAAAACATGCTTGTTAGGTTAATTGAAGACTCTAAATTATTCTTAATTGTGAATGTGAGTGGGAATGGTTGTTTGATTCTACTGTACCTGTATGTGCCCTGCAATCGTCTGGCTACCAGTCCAGGCTGTAACCCAGCTCTCGCCCGAAGTCAGCTGGCATTGATGCCAGCACACCCTGGACTCTAGTGAGGATACGTGGTATAGAAGATGAATGGATGGATTTATTTATTTAGTTTTTTTTAAGATTTCAGTGGGGTATTTTAATATCTGCAAGTTGAGAAATGAACAAAGGTAGTCTGGCCATCATGCAATATGCTGACATCTGATGGACTCAAACCAGGAGGGAGGGAGGGAGGGAGGGAGGGAGGGAGGGAGAGAGAGAGAGAGAGAGAGAGAGAGAGAGAGAGAGAGCAAGAGAGAGAGCGAGAGAGAGAGAAAGAGAGAAAGAAAGTGGAAGAAAGTAACAAAAGTGTTGTATTGGAGTAAAATTATACATTTTATTTAGGAACAGTAGTGGAATACAAGTTAAAAGTTGCCTGAAATATAAATAACAAAGTAAAGTACATATTCAACTCTGGTATAGTAACAAAGTATTTATGTATTTATATATTTTAATTACAAGCATTGTGCCATTACATGTACTGTCGGTTCCCAACCTTTCCTAGCATGTGCTCGAGGGGATTAGAAAATTAACAATCATCACTCAATCCGCAGGATAAGGAGGCATGTGGAAACATCTGTTCAGGGCTTGCAGCTACCTCTCACTTCCCTACAGTTTTTGGATTGATGCAATTGGTGGAGAAGGTATCGAGCCAAAAGTTGTGATTTATTTGTTTGAGTCTGTCCGGTTTCAGTGGCGCCGTGTGAGTAATTAAAATATGAGTGAGTTGCCAGTAACTTTAATGGGAAATAAAAGCAAAAGCAATACTGTTTGATGTATTTGGAGAATTTGGAGCAATCATGAAAGAGGTGCGATATCTAATCAAATGGTCCAATCAATCTGCTAGGTCCTGTAGGATCCAGCATGAATTAGGCCCTGGTGGCAAGTTATTGAGCTCCCCCAAAGATAAAATGGAACCCTGGGGTAAGAGCAGTCACTTTACAGTGTGGTCAGCATTGTTGTTGCTCAGAGATTGCCTTTCCAAGGTGGCTGACCTCTGAGCAAATGATGCTAGTCAAAGAATTGGCTGTCATTTATCAGGTTCTGTCTTTCCTGATTGCCTAAGTCAGAAAAGTTAACATGCAGCTTTTCACTGCAGTGTGTTTGTGAAGCCTGCTTTGTAATCGCATTATTGTATTGAGTTTGTGCCTCTCAATACTAATTGCTTACAAATAAGTGTGCCCCTAATATATTTCATTAATACCACAGAACACATTGGCCATCCAAGCTACAACTGGAATGACTCCCAACCCAAATAGTCTAGCCCACGTCATGTGACGCAGATGGCATCAACCCCCTCGAGCAAAAGACTATTTCTTCAAAACCCCTGCAGAACATTCCCTGATAAAGTCTGTCAAATTTCCATATCTTGTAGTTACCAGACCTCTGAGCCGATTACTGAAAGCACCCACCATTAAGATAAGGACCTCCTCATTTCTAGTCCTGACCACTGGACCAGGGCATCAATCCTGTCACCTCTGACCAGCAGTCGGCAACCAAGTCACACCCAGTGTGGATAGCAGCCATCTTAGTTTTGACATTTAAGTTTCTACTCAATATGAAGCTCAGTCAGCAAACCAATTTACGAATCAACATCATTCTTACAAGTCACGAACAACCAAAAATGTACTGTTGATATTAAGTCATCAGTCACATAAAATCACATCGACTATACAGCAATTGCAGACTCCTGAAAATTACAATTGAAGATTATTAGGATTTTGTAGTACTTCTATACAACAGAAGAATACTATAATAACATTAAGGGGTGTTTGCTGAGCCAATCAAATTACTATCAAATGTCAATCACTCTTCAGCTAACTTTACTCTCACCTGTAGATAGATAGCCAGCCGGACCAGAGCTAAAATGGACAAGAAAAAACAACCTCCAAAACGAAAAAGTGCTGATGAGAAGTGGAGATATATAAAAAAAAAAAAGAAATCCCTCGAGGAAGTGGCAGCCACGCATAAGAAAATAACGGCGGTTGTTCAAGTTCTGCTACCGCCAAACAGGAGTCGGTTGCCAGTGATATAATGGTAAATTATGTTTGAAACTGATGCTTTCAGTGAAAATGCTTATTTGGTTAACATTAGTTTGCTTGATAACGCCATTAAGTGCCTACAACAGGCTCGTCGTGATAATACATTTAACAGAGTTCAAAATTAGCATTGTTCAATGACCACATTTTTCCAGTATTTGTCAAACTGCTTACTGCTAATTTTATTTTCTGGTTGAAATCAACCTGTTACTGTGAGGTAACTCTGCTACTCAATGAATATGAATGAATAAATAGCTAATTAATTTGTCTGTACATGCCCCATCCTATATACGTACATGGGCTCATCAGCAATATACGTCCATGGGCTCATTAATTCTAGAGTGTGTATTAGGCCTGCACAGAATGAAAAGAAAAACTGCAATATTGCAATATAACATGATAAATAAACATGTATAGCTCCAAGATATAATTTGTTACCATATCTTGATCAACCTTCTCATTTATTTTAGTTCAAAATGTCTTGGCGATAGGTTTTGTGTGCGTGAGGTCAATATCTTTTGATGATGAATATTTGATGAATTGTGCAGCCCTATTTCGTATGTTTAGTCAACCCTTCTGCACAGGATGTCATGTCAGTAAAAAAATTCAACAACATGCATATCCATATTTTGTTGTTTTTCAATCATAGGCCAGCATGCATGTTCCAGAGAGGACTCCCGAGAGGACTGTGACCCTCAAATTGTCTACAGTTCAGTGATTGTCAAAGTGTGGTATGGGTACCACTAATTTTATGCCGGCTCCCTCTATTGGTATGTGTCAATCCCTGAATTAAATGTTCAAAATGTAAACAACGCTACAGTGGCTTAAACCTTTTATTTATTTATTTTTTAATCCAGTACGATATATTTGCTGAGTACAGTTTAGTTGTATCAGTTTATCATCGGGTTAAACGAAATTTGTGTTGCTGGTCGGCTGGCTGGCTCCCCACAGCGCGCGTGAGCTGGGCCGGTCTGTTCCTGACTCCCAGGCTACTTTTCCCTCCAGTCGGCCCCTGGCGTCAGTCAAACAATAACTCTTCGATCCAACGTGGACTTGACAAGGGTAGTGATGCAGGGAATGTTTAAAGATAAACGATCATCCTTTGTGATGGGAAAAGATACAGTATACCCATGATATACATGATAACTGTTTTTTTTCTTTATTTATTGGGCTTGAATTGCTTTGCCACCAGTGTCAGATGAGGAATAATGTCCACGACTGGCAATTTAAATCATTAAATCCTCAGATAAAATAGATTATTACATAATTGTAAGATATCGACTGGACCTGATTTCACATTTCATTGTTCGTATTAATTGTTTTTAATGAGACCAATCACAGCCATAGTACACGACTACACAATTCATATACCTGTAGTTAGTTTTTGTGTGACTTGAGTTTAGCAGTGCACATTTCAGTCAATTAATGTATCTTAAATAATTCAGTAAAATAGAATTATGTCCCACACTATACACAGTGACACAGTTTTGTTCCTATAGCCTTGTATCAGTATTTGGATAAATTAGTAATATGCATAGTGAGCTGTTGCATCAGAATCAAGTCTGTCCTGCAGTGCTTTGGGTGCAGGACAGATATTACTTTTGTCAGCTACCCACTCAAGTGACATTGCCTGTGGCTAGATGGGCAACAAAAGAAAAACAACTATTTTATGAATTATGCCACATTCCAGTCAGTTTTAATGCATTGTTTTGTCATGACTTTCAACACAAGGGACTAAACTGACTTTTAATAGACAAAATCTTGAAAATTAACTGTGGGAATTATTAGGATTGTTGGCATAAATGTAAGAGAATGTTACAATGTATAGACCCCTGCCCCACCCATGTGCCCATGTGCCCATGTCACTTATATCTGAAATCGTCTCTGGTTGCTCTTCCCATTTTACATTTGCATGCAATTCCTGGTTGTTTACATAAGGAAAACACTTTTACTTTAAGGTTTCAAAACAGTCTTTATTACATTAATATCAGTCAGGACATTATCAAAGCCCCGCTAGTGGCCCTTAAGTCGATTATAATGATAAATGACCATGCCATGGCAAGAGTTAGTGGCACATTAACTATATTGCAGGAGACAATAATCCATATTTACTGCATCTGATCCTTATCGGGCTGTAGTGGTCACTGTTGTGGTATATTTGTAACTGACTTATACTTATGTCTGCACAGCAAAATATTTAATTTCAGAATTAAAAGTGATCCTGAATCCTGTTGTTATTTAGTTATATTTTCTCTTCACAATAACGGAAAAGTGTTGCTGATTTTACCGCTAGTTGTAGTTCTGTTCTCACTGATATTTAGTAGGAAACGGTTCTTGAACAGTACTATGTTCATAAATATGTTAATTGAATGCATCCTTGGGAAACGTGTAAGCACAAATTCAAGTTAATACTATTATGATGATGATGATGATGTTGATTATATTATTATTATTATTATTATTATTATTGTAATTAAAACACTGGTTTCAATAAATTCTGTTGCTTTTTGACATGATGGAGTGGTCTGAGTTGATTTGTTGATTATGTTTTTAACATTTTGTTTGTAGGTCTAATCCTTTTTATCTTTAGTTTTAGCATGGATATGTAATGTTATTTACTATAGCTTTGTATTAAGCCTCGGGTAACCACAAAATTTAATGGACGTCATTAGCACCTACTGTAACTGTATTTAAGTGTTGGGGAATTTTTATTAGGATCATTGGGACACACAAACCCCTACACCACAATAAGGTGACGGCTTCCAGGAGGGGAGCTAAGTTGTCTGGGGCTTCACGCCCCTGGTAGGGTCACCCATGGCAGACAGGTCCTAGGTGAGGGACCAGACAAACCACGGCTAAAAGACCCCTATGATGAAAACGATAAATGGATCTAGGTTTCCCTTGCCCGGACACGGGTCACCGGGCCCCCCCTCTGGAGACAGGCCTGGAGGTGGGGCTCGAAGGCGAGCGCCTGGTGGCCGGGCCTGCACCCATGGGGCCTGGCCGGGCACAGCCCGAAAGGGTAACGTGGTTCCCCCTTCCCATGGGATCAACACCTGTGGTTGGGGCCATAGGGGTCGGGTGCAGTGCGAGCTGGGCGGTGGCCGAAGGCAGGGACCTTGGCGATCCAATCCCCGGCTACAGAAGCTGGCTTTAGGGATGTGGAATGTCACCTCTCTGGCAGGGAAGGAGCCCAAGCTGGTGTGTGAGGTCGAGAAGTTTCGACTAGATATAGTCGGACTCGCCTCCACACACAGCTTGGGATCTGCTACCAGTCCTCTCGAGAGGGGTTGGACTCTCTTCCACTCTTGAGTTGCCCACGGTGAGAGGCGCCGAACAGGTGTGGGTATACTTACTGCCCCCCGGCTCGGCGCCTGTAAGTTCGGGTTCACCCCGGTGGATGAGAGGGCAGCCTCCCTCCGCCTTCGGGTGGGGTGACGGGTACTGACTGTTGTTTGCGCCTATGCACCAAACAGCAGTTCAGAGTACCCACCCTTTTTGGAGTCCTTGGAGGGGGTGCTGGAGAGCGCTCCCGCTGAGGACTCCATCGTTCTGCTGGGGGACTTCAATGCTCAAGTGGGCAATGATAGTGAAACCTGGAAGGGCGTGATTGGGAGGAACGGCCCCCCTGATCAGAACCCGAGTGGTGTCCTGTTATTGGACATCTGTGCTCATCACGGATTGTCCATAACGAACACCATGTTCAAGCATAAGGGTGTCCACACGTGCACTTGGCACCAGGACACCCTTGGTCGCAGTTCGATGATTGACTTTGTGGTCATGTCATCGGACTTGTGGCCACATGTCTTGGACACTCGGGTGAAGAGGGGGGCGGAGCTTTCAACTGATCTCCAGCTGTTGATGAGTTGGCTCCGATGATGGGGGAAGAAGCTGGTCCTACGTGGCAGGCCCAAACGTATTGTGAGGGTCAGCTGGGAACGTCTGGCAGAATCCCCTGTCAGAAGGAGTTTCAACTCCCACCTCTGCTCATGTTCCGGGGGAGACGGGGGACATCGAGTCCGAGTGGTCCATTGCTGAGGCGGCCGACCGTAGCTGTGGCCGTAAAGTGGTCGGTGCCTGTCGTGGCGGCAATCCCCGAACCCGTTGGTGGACACCAACGATGCGGGATGCCGTCAAGCTGATAGGTACTGGCTGGCCAAGCGGAATGCAGCTTTGGTGGTCGCTGAAACAAAAACTCGGGTATGGGAGGAGTTCGGTGAGGCCGTGGAGAAAGACTTCCGGACGGCTTCGATGAAATTCTGGTCCACCATCCGGCATCTCAGGAGGGGGAAGCAGTGCACCATCAACACTGTGTATAGTGGGGATGGGGGGCTGGTGACCTCGACTCGGGACGTTGTGAGCCGGTGGGGAGAATACTTCGAAGACCTCCTCAATTCTACCGACACGCCTTCCCATGAGGAAGCAGAGTCAGGGTTCTCTGAGGCGGGCTCTCCTATCTCTGGGGTTGAGGTCACCGTGGTGTTAAAAAGCTCCTCTGTGGCAAGGCCCCGGGGGTGGATGAGATTCGCCCAGAGTTCCTAAAGGCTCTGGATGTTGTGGGGCTGTCCTGGTTGACACGCCTCTGCAACATCGCGTGGACATCAGCGACAATGCCTAATAATAATTTGTTACCATATCTTGATCAACCTTCTCATTTATCTTAGTTCAAAATGTCTTGGCGATAGGTTTTGTGTGCGTGAGGTCTTGATGATGAATATTTGATAAATTGTGCAGCCCTATTTCAAAAAATTTAACAACGTGCATATCGATATTTTGTTGTTTTTCAATCATAGGCCAGCATGCATGTTCCAGAGAGGACTCCCGAGAGGACTGTGACCCACAAATTGTCTACAGTTCAGTGATTGTCAAAGTGTGGTATGGGTACCACTAATTTTACGCCGGCTCCCTCTATTGGTATGTGACAATCCCTGAATTAAATGTTCAAAATGTAAACAACGCTACAGTGGCTTAAACCTTTTAGTTATTAATTTTTAAGTAAGTCGGACTTGTTTCCGGTGAGGGTTGGACTCCGCCAAAGCCTGCCCTTTGTCACCGATTCTGTTCATAATTATGAACAGAATTTCATGGTGCAGCCGAGGCGTAGAGGGGGTCCGGTTTGGTGGCATCAGTATTGCATCTCTGCTTTTTGCAAATGATGTGGTTCTGTTGGCTTCATCAAGCCGTGATCTCCAACTCTCATTGGAGCAGTTCGCAGCTGAATGTGAAGCGGCTGGGATGAGAATCAGCACCTCCAAATTTAAAACAATGGTCCTCAGTCGGAAAAGGGTAGCATGCGATCCTGCCCCAAGTGGAGGAGTTCAAGTATCTGGGGGTCTCGTTCACGAGTGAGGGACGAATGGAACAGGCGGATCGGTGCAGCGTCTGCAGTGATGCAGACTTTGTATCGATCCGTTGTGGTAGAGAAGATGCTAAGCCAAAAGGCGAAGCTCTCGATTTACCGGTCGATCTATGTTCCTACCCTCACCTATGGTCACGAGCTGTGGGTCGTGACCGAAAGAACAAGATCCCAGATACAAGCGGCCGAAATGAGTTTTCTCCGCAGGGCGTCCGGCTCTCCCTTAGAGATAGGGTGAGAAGCTCGGTTATCCGGGAGGATCTCAGAGTAGAGCCGCTGCTCCTCCACATTGAGAGGAGCCAGATGAGGTGGCTGGGACATCTGATTTGGATGCCTCCCGGACGCCTCCCTGGTGAGGTGTTCCGGGCACGTCCCACCGCGAGGAGACCTTGGGGACGACCCAGGACACGCTGGAGAGACTACGTCCTTCGGCTGGCCTGGGAACGCCTCGGGATCCCCCCGGAAGAGCTGGATGAAGTGGCTGGGGAGAGGGAAGTCTGGGCGTCCCTGCTAAAGCCACTGCCCCCGCGACCCGACCTCGGATAAGTGGTAGAAAAAGGATGGATGGAATTATTATTATGCTATTTTTTACTATACTACTTAACCACATAGGCAACATTTCTTACACCCTCCCATTACAGAAAAGACACTGTCCTGAGACATTCACATCTATCAGCAATTTGGAGCCTTCAATTAACAAATATACACCATTTCTGGATTGTGGAAGGAAACCAAAGTGCACACGCACAGCACATATGGACAGAAATGGACAAATCAACACCTTCTTACTGTGAAGAGACAGCGCTAACCAGTGGACAACTCGGCCCTCTTCTTATCATTATGATGATCCAAGTTGTAGGAATACTAATAGCAGTAATATATTATCATTGGTTAAAGATAGGAAAAGAAGAACACTTGCCAAGTAAAATGTCCATTGCTTTTCAGTAAGATGCATAGACTTTGTAGATGAGCTGCCCAATGAGGATATACAGTAGGATATACAGTAGTTATTTACACCAGGACAAGATGATTAAATGTGAAGCGCTGCAATCTCAGTTCACTGACCAGATGGAGTGCTCTCGCTGGCAGTGACTCATTCTACTCAACTGCCACTTGTCCTCTCCTTTTCTTCAACACTCTACCTACTGCCACTGGTACCGCTCCTGATGCTGCTGCTTAGACATTCTGACTTGCTATATTTGTTATTGTGCCCACTGAAGTGGTAAAAGTCATCATCTGGGCCAGTAGATCTGGAAATAGAGTTCTGGTTGAGGTCAGCCAGAGACAAGTCATGAGAGCTCGCCCGGCCAATGCAATGCAATGAGATCCAACCTGAATGAGACGGAGGTCTTGGCTGCCTATTTTCTCGGACAATTCACCGACTGATGTGTCTTTGGTCCCTATAACACAACAGTGATATTCTCAAAAGATGCTGTCTTCTGTCTGAAAATGTTAAAGCTTCAGTGATTCTGAAAGCTGTAGATATGAATCAATAAACCTATTTTGATTCAAAAGCCTTAAAATGAAGTATATTATTATAATATTAGTATTGTTTTCATGGCGGCACGGTGGGCGACTGGTTAGAGCGTCAGCCTCACAGTTCTGAGGACCCAGGTTCAACCCCCGGCCCCGCCCGTGTGGTGTTTGCATGTTCTCCCCGTGCCTGCGTGGGTTTTCTCCGGGCACTCCGGTTTCCTCCCACATCCCCAAAACATGCATTTATTGGAGACTCTAAATTGCCCGTAGGTGTGACTGTGAGTGCGAATGGTTGTTTGTTTGTATGTGCCCTGCGATTGGCTGGCAACCAGTTCAGGGTGTACCCCGCCTCCTGCCCGATGACAGCTGGGATAGGCTCCAGCACGCCCGCAACCCTAGTGAGGAGAAGCGGTTCAGAAAATGGATGGATGGATATTGTTTTCATGCCCTGCGATTGGCTGGCGACCGGTTCAGGGTGTACCCCGCCTCCCGCCCGAAAATAGCTGGGATAGGCTCCAGCAGCCCGCGACCCTAGTGAGGATAAGCGGCAAGGAAGATGGATGGATGGATGGATGGATGGATCGACAGACGGACGGACGGATGGATATTTTCATGCCATCTTGTGGCATCTTGGAGTCAGGGAATTTTATGGAAGTTGAAACTACAGAGAAACCTTGAGGTGTCTGTTATAACATCATTCCCCATTGTGAGTAATTCAAAAAGAAAAATAAAGACATGAGAGCTCATTTGGAACGACATGTTTGTTGACCAGCGGCACGGTGGCCGACTGGTTAGAGCGTCAGCCTCACAGTTCTGAGGTGCGTGGTTCAATCCCCATCCCCGCCTGTGTGGAGTTTGCATGTTCTCCCCGTGCCTGCGTGGGTTTTCTCCGGGCACTCCGGTTTCCTCCCACATCCCAAAAACATGCATTAATTGGAGACTCTAAATTGCCCGTAGGCATGACTGTGAGTGCGAATGGTTGTTTGTTTGTATGTGCCCTGCGATTGGCTGGCAACCAGTTCAGGGTGTACCCCGCCTCCTGCCCGATGACAGCTGGGATAGGCTCCAGCACGCCCGCGACCCTAGTGAGGAGAAGCGGTTCAGAAAATGGATGGATGGATGTTTGTTGACATTCGATTGCTGTACAACATAACTTTGGGTCACATGAGTACAGGGAGTCGTGATGTACAGGCTTCATTCCTTACGTGATGGAACACACATTTTGACAAGATCGTTCAAGATTGTCCATTGGAGTCAAGAATCTGATTCTCAAAGAATATTCCCAGGGGTTAATTGTCTGATTAGCTCCAACATTGATTATATGCTTGTGTGTACGGAATATTGTTTTTTGAAAGATATAGTCACAGAGGCAGATGGCAACTTATTTAGTACAAGAAAATGAGAGCAAAAACCGTTAAGCAATTCCATGTAAACAGTCAGCATGTAAACAGTAAAGAATTAAGCAGTTTCTCAAGAAGGCAATGATGGCTGCAGCATTGATTCTGCAAAAGATGGCAGTGTAATGCATCTTCTTAACTTCCTCAAGTTACTTCCTGCCAGACTTTTGATTTGCAGTGGCATTTTTTTACCTGAGAGAAAATATAAGTATAATAAAAAGTATAATAATGTGTAATAAACTTGTTATATATATATATATATATATATATATATATATATATATATAAAACTATAATTATAAATATAAACTTGTTATATTTAGACTTTGTCACTGATTGTATACCCTATACCTCTACGGCATTATGTATTTAGACTACACAACTTTGACTCTGTGAGTACTGCATGTCATTCCATCTTTAAAATTTAGAAAAGAGATCACATTTTGGCCACTGTTAAGATCTCAAGTACTGTTACGAACACAACACATTTGAATCCAATCTGAATAAAAATGTGATCTCTGTTCTGCACACAAAGGAGCTCTGCAGAGGATGGACAATTATCAATCCAATGTTTCAAGTTGTTTCTCCTAATCTGATCAAATAAAACATTGTTGTCTCTTCCAAACATTCGGGTTACGGGTGAGCTGGAGCCCATCCAAGCTGACTTCGGGCAAAAGGCTGGCTACACACTGGACTGGTGAAATGATGGAAAGTCAATGAGAGGGGATAGATAAGATGGTGGCGCCACTGTCTGCTAGTTTTCCAAACTAGGACTAAACACACCATCAAAACCAGTGGAATCCATTTCAACAGCTCAGCGGAACATTGCTAAATCTATCTTGACCGCCCCACAAAGCGTCGGCAATTGGCACCATCAAAGTTACTTTGCTTCCCTGTGCAATCAAATTGTTTTACACTGGACTGCACCACTAGAGTAATTTTTCATCATAATCATCTTCAGAATATTTGACATGTAAGTACAGGTACATTTCATTGTGTATGTGTGTGCTTAGCCGTTTACTGTATTTTTAAGGGAACAGCAGTGGTTGAAGATGTTTGTAAGCATTTGAAATGTTATTCAAGTGTTTTAGGATAATAGTTTGAGGTATATTTTCTATGGTATGAAATAGTAATAGTGGCAGTTCTAGTCTTTTTTGGAGAAGCGTCAATTCTTCGCAGAAATTCTCTTTATGCGGTCGAGCTCGGTCCCTATCCCCTGTGACCAGTGGGAATCCACAGTATAATACTATTGAACTACTGTATACAGTGGAAACCCAAAATTTGAATGTTGTTGAAAATCTCAATTTGAAGGAAAAAATGCATTAAGTCATGCACAAAAAGGGATAGCCATCATAAGACAGATCAGTGTGTTTTGCATTTGATTTATTCTGTTATTTTTATGTTTTGTAATGATGACCACAAAAAAATAATTAAACTCTAGAGTAGCAACAAATGTGGAACACACATCTCTGTCCTGGCCGCTCAGTACAATATGTCAACAGCAACCACTTGACATCGATTTTAAAAGAAGAACAGAATGTTCACTCCAAAGTCATCTTTGTTTACTCAATGGGATAATGTTATCCAAATAGAAAAGTGGTGATTGCATGTTGTCTCAGAATTGACTGTATTCAACTTTGGAGGTTAGACTGTAGCACTGATCAGAGTATTATTTTCGACTAAATTTGTTGCCATGCTGGCATCTGAGAAATAATGAATGTACAGTATGCATGACTTGAAATTAGCTAAAGCAATGATTTTACACAGATTTCCTCACTTTCCTCCCATTTGTTCTATTATTTCATATCTTTTCCCTCTACCCCTCTTCCCTTTTCCTCCAGCCTATACAGCCTCCTCTTTGTTCTTCCAGCCAATGTTTTTTTTTTTTTGTCCCCACTCCCCCTCGCTTTCTGACTCAGCTTGTCTCCCCTCGAGGGATGTAGGCATGCATGCAAGTCCTCAGTCTCCTTAGCCTCCCTGCTTCCCTCTATGACTGTATGAAAACAGATGGCTATGGGTTCTTAATTTACTGCCCACTCATTCACAGCCCATCACTCTTCCCCATGATGACCTCTCACAGTGAACGCACTGGTCTTTGTAAACATACAGTACCTCATCAAACGAGCACGTGATTAGGATGCTATTGTTACACTCCTGTAAACATGGCAAAATAACTTAATAAATGGTGAATGCAAGTAGTTTTGATGGAGCCCTACTTCATAGGCTCTTCTAATAAGCTTATGTGTTGCATGTAATTATATAGTTTGTATATAGTTTTTTCCAAATATATTTAGCATATCAGAAATGCATTTTTCCCCAGGAAACATAATCATACAGTATATTGTATGACAATAACATAGTGGTTTATAATATACATACATGAACAATAAAGAAAACAAAATTTATGAATTTATTGGACAAACATGAATCAACAACACATTTAAAAAAAAGGTGTTCCTGCTTGATGATCATTAAAGTGGCGAACCAATAAATATGTCGCCCCGATCCAATGTAGTAATTGCACCGACTGTCACAAATTGGATTTTTTGGTGTTAAGGCAAAAGGTGGACCCAAGCACAGGGAAGCAGAGAGGCAGGCATGAATTTGGGATTTACTCAAAAAAGAATATATATATATATATATTTACTGTGATTGGCTGGCAACCAGTTCAGGGTATAGCCCGCCTCCTGCCCGATGATAGCTGGAAAAGGCTCCAGCATGCCCGCGACTCTAGTGAGGAGAAGCGGATCAGAAAATGGATGGATGGATATATATATTTATTTTTATTTTTTTATTTTTCAAAAAGACAAAAAGGCAAACACTCAAATTAACATAGTCAAAAAATCTAAATTCAAAGTAACAAAGAAAAACACTCACCAAAACAAGAAACATGACAGGACTAAGGAAACATTACATATGTCGGCAATGCACCAACATAGACTGAAAGAAATCCAAACAAACTGACGAGACAACAAGGCACACCTGGACCGACAGAGTGGCTGGAGGGAGCTGATTGGTTGACACAAGAAACAGAGCTCATGAGAACAGGCAGAAATAAAAACCTAATGAGCGAGACATAATAAAAAGGACAGAGGGAAAACACCCATCCATCCATTTTCTGAGCCACTTATCCTCACAAGGGTCGCGGGAGTGCTGGAGCCTATCCCAGCTATCATCGGGCAGGAGGCGGGGTACACCCTGAACTGGTTGCCAGCCAATCGCAGGGAACATACAACGCAAACAACCATCCGCACTCACATTCAGACCTACAGGCAATTTAGAGTCTTCAATTAACCTACCATGCATGTTTTTGGGATGTGGGAGGAAACCGGAGAGCCCAGAGAAAACCCATGCAGGCACGGGGAGAACATGCAAACTCCACACAGGTGGGGCAGGGGATTGAACCCCGGTCCTCAGAACTGTGAGGCAGATGCTCTAACCAGTCGTTCACCGCCCAGAGGGAAAACATGAAACAAAAACTAAATCTAATCCAAACAAAATCACCAGATTGTGACACTCAACGCATTCTAATGGGATGCATGGCAGAAAAAGAAATGCTGCTTCCAACATACTTCCTAATGAGTTTCTGAAATGTAATAATCTATTTAGGTCACAAGATTGTAGAGTTTGAACTATGAAATATTTTGCAATTATTTTCATTTTAATTCTCAGATGAGTAGGGAGTGAGTTTTGGGCCACCAACTATTATTAGTATGCACACAGCAGAACATGCTGAGGATATTTTTGTCCTATGCTAATTTTTCAGTAAATGTTGAAGCCACGCACCGCCACAGTAATTCAAGTGTCCATATTAATGTGCCCTTACCATAAGAATATCTATTTCCATCGTGTCAGCAACTCTTGGCAGAAATTATAAGATTTTAAAGAAAGGGTCCTCTCACACTCATGACAACACACTGAGACATCTTTTTGTGCAGCCACAAGTAGCGGGAATACTTCCAAAACTGTGATGATTGAATAGTCTACCGTGTAGTGCATTCTAAACTATTTTTGACCCATGCAACACTGAGTTGATCCTCACTTTCAACAGATTTGAATTTGAGCTGACAGTAACTACAGTATATTACTCGGAAGCAAGACCTATTTAACATATACAGTACTTGATTAAAAACCTCAAGTAGAAGAGCACAATAGAATCAAAGGTTGAATCATACTACGATACTAAGAAAAAATAGCATGTAGGTAGCTGAAAGCATGACTAATGCCCATTTCCAAACCAACAATGTTTAATAGAAATTACTTTAACAGTTCATACTAACAAAGCAATCGAGATGTGTTGTTATATAATGATTACATAACATTCTGTAAACCTTCTGTCAGTCTGTTGGCATCTAATAGTCTTGCTTTATTTGAATTGTTTAGAGCTACACTATCTAAAGTACTGTATTTAAACTTTCACGACAGTTTATAATATTAATTAAAACATTGCCTTACAGTTAATAAAGGTTCAGTGATGGAAACACTTGAGTGTGCAAAATTGTAAATGCAGAGTAAAGTGGGTAAACTGAGTTCATTGTAAAGGAATGATGGGTATATGAGATGAGGTCGGGGCTACAGAGCACCATCGTAGTTAAGCACTCGAATAGCTTCGGGAAGAAGTGGCCTGAGTGTCCTACACCGGATGCTCCGCAGCCTTCCTGTAGGGGAAGCCAGGAATGAATGTTGGCCAGGAAGAGTGATGGCTCGGAAGACTGTGCCCAGCGGTAGTCCAAGCCAGAATCAGAATCATCTTTATTTTGCCAAATGTGTCCAAAAAACACACAAGGAATTTGTCTCCGGTAGTTGGAGCCGCTCTAGTATGACAACAAAGAGTCAATTGACAGAGAACACTTTTGAGACATAAAGACATTGAGAAAAACAGTCACTGAGCAATAAAGGGTTGCTTGTCTAGCCACTTATAAATAGCAAGTGAGGGTTTATTATTTGTTCACATTACACCAGTGGTTAATAAACACTTTTCAATTCATTTTCATTTGCTCATTTATCATAATCTATTTTTTTCAATATACAGTAGGCTATCAATGTTATCCATCCATCCATTTTCTGTACCACTTATCCTCACTAGTGTCACGGGCGTGCTGGAGAACTATCCCAGCTGTCTTTGGGCGAGAGACAAGGTACACCCTGAACTGGTCACTAGCCAATCACATGGCACATATAACCAAACAACCATCCGTACTCACATTCACACCGAAGGTTAATTTAGAGTCTTCAATCAACCTACCACGCATGTTTTGGGGATGTGGGAGGAAAACCGGAGTACCGGATACCACGCAGGCACGGGGAAAACATGCAAACTCCACAGAGGCAGGGCCGGGATTTGAACCCCGGTCCTCAGAACTGTGAGGCAGATATGCTAACCAGTCGCCCACCGTGCCCCCCCCCCCATCAATGTTATTTTACCTTAATTTTATACTTAGTTTATACAACTAAAACGATAGCGATAAATGGATAATAGAAAGACACATGCAGTACATATACTTTATTAATCTGTTAAGCATATGTTTTGTTTTATATTAATGAAATTAGTATTATTTGTTCATTGAAATGGTTTGACTTCCATGAGTAAATGTCAAAAGGGCACTTTTAAGTCTCCCACTATTTAAACTGTTGAATGACATGCACGTCATTAATTACTATCACATTTCCAACCTTTTATTTATTTATTTTTATGTATTCATTTATTTTTATTTGAAATTGTTAGTCCAGGAAAGCCTCATTGAGATTAAATATCTCCTTTACAAGTGTGTCCTGGTCCAAGAAAACAAGTAGTCATGGAATACAAACAACATACGAACAAACATAAACAGTACAAAATAAATAAAATGCACATCAACATGTCCAGAGAAATCTCAACAAGATTAAGATTAATCATGGGATGTGGGCAAACTCGCTGATTAAGGACATACTCCCATGCAAGGTGATTAGCACAGAAAGCCGAAAAAGTGTGCATGCATTGTGTGTGAATGTAACAATGTGAGAGGCCAAGCATTCATCAAATTAGTTGTGAACAAACCAGAGACAGCAAGCTAATTAATGAACTGAGGTGTATTATGTTGCCCAGGCAAGAGCCAAACCCGCTTGCTGCTTTCATTGTTTATGCAAAGTAACCTGGCTTTTTTACTTATTTTTTTGACAGAAACATTTTTGGCTAAACTGGCTGACAATTCGGTCTGAAAAGGGTGGCGTGTCCTCTCCAGGTCGGGACACCTTGAGTGTGTGCCCTGCATCTGGCTGGTGACTAGTCCAAGGTGCCAAGGTGTCTTCTTGCCCAAAGTCAGAAAAGATGCTATTTCAAAACATCTAATGAAACAAATTTTCATAGTTCTGAGGACCGGGGTTCAATCCCCGGCCCCGCCTGTGTGGAGTTTGCATGTTCTCCCCGTGCCTGCGTGGGTTTTTTCCGGGCACTCTGGTTTCCTCCCACATCCCAAAAACATGCATGGTAGGTTAATTGACAACTCTAAATTGCCCAAAGGTGTGCATGTGAGTGCGAATGGTTTTTTGTTTGTATGTGCCCTGCGATTGGCTGGCAACCAGTTCAGGGTGTACCCCGCCTCCTGCCCGATGATAGCTGGGATAGGCTCCAGGACGCCCACGACCCTAGTGAGGAGAAGCGGCTCAGAAAATGGATGGATGGATGGATGTTTAGTTACATGGTGTTAACAGTAGAAGGAGTACAGAACGCTGAGAATCTCAATAAGATAAACTCTAAACTAAACAATGATATCATCTTCTTTAATGGTCAAGTATCAGGCACTCCTAAGGGAATATATCCTTGTAAAGATAGCTCAAATGTGGGTGCGGTGTTAAAAAGCTACGTCAAGAGCCATCCTGCAGTACTACGGTTGGAGCCTGGGTGGCGCTTTGCGCCCTCTAGCCCTCTCTCTTTCCAGCACCTTCCTCGGCCACGCACCTGTCACCGATCAGCCCTCGTTACCATCTACATTTAAGCCTGCCTGATCCCAGAAATTCTTGCCAGACTATTATAACAGCTTCTCCGGCTGTACAACGGCTCCCCAGTCTCCATGTAAGCTACGCAATTCCTCATCTCTTTTCTCACCTCCGTGTCTCTCCTTGTCCTCAGTGTTCCCTCCATTTCCTCGCCAAGTGAATTCCTACCGCCACGCCGCCAAGCCAGCCCCCTGGCCTCGTCACCGCCTGCCACGCATTCCCTGCCTCCACAACCCGCCAGCGCTCCTCAAGGACCATCTAAATTTCCCTTTTTCAATAAACTGTTCATCACAAACTCTCAGCCTCCGCCTGCTCTTGGGTCCAGTCTCCAGCCGTCGTTTCAGGGATAACCACTGTCCTTATCTCAGCAAATGATAATACTTCATTAAGACCACAACTATTAAAAAAAAAAAAGTTTCCAATCTATGTCTCAAGACAAATACCTGCAGAAATGCAATTAACTTTATTTTACGCATGATAGCCATTGGAGTTCCTTGTATAAATATGTGATGTGTAATTGGCTCCATATTTCTACTTTGCTGCACAAAGGCATAGATGAGGGGGATTTGCTGGGTCCCTTAGAAGAACCTGCTCCCATGCAGTGTAATTCTTTTAGATTAGCAGACATTGTTCACCTTACCACCTCTGGGAAAACAGACATTGAACCTGCTAGTGTTATGCATGGCAAGCACACCATGCACAGACCAAGGAAACAATTTCACCACGGGAGCCAGATGGCAATAAGGGGATGAAAAAAAGGTAGTAAAACCCTGAGGTCATGATTAAGTGGAATGCGGGAAAAATCACAGAGAGGCAAATAAATGTCACAGAGTGCTCAACAAATGGTGGGAAGCACAAGGCGCACTACTTTATCCCCCTGGGAGATATCAGGCTAGTTTGGCAACACAGTTTGTAATTGACAAGTGAAAGTGTCAGACAAAAATAGAGGCTCTTATGCTAAAGACTGCCTTTATTACATCAACTCTTATCAACTTCTTCGTAAAATTGGTGGAAAATAAAGGTGTTATTTCAGAAACCGACAAGTGCCATATGCATTTTATTGGAAGGCAGTATCATCTCCACCACTGAAGCCAATCATAAGGTCATACGCACGTACTCATCACTCATGACACAAATATGTATATAAAATTGTCTCCACATTCACTTGTGCATGAATTGCTTCTCTTTCCTTCACATCTGCAGCAATGTTACTTTCTTTATTTTTATTTATTTTAACAGAATACATTTTCATATCACTATATCCCTGCATTAGCACCTCAAATTCAAAGGGGGAAGTAAGTGCTGCTTTGGAATTAAATCAGGAAATAATCTTCCATCAATCCATCCATTTTCTGAGCCGCTTCTCCTCACTAGGGTCGCGGGCGTGCTGGAGCCTATCCCAGCTGTCATCGGGCAGGAGGCGGGGTACACCCTGAACTGGTTGCCAGCCAATCGCAGGGCACATAGAAACAAACAACCATCCGCACTCACATTCACACCTACGGGCAATTTAGAGTCTCCAATTAATGCAAGTTTTTGGGATGTGGGAGGAAACCGGAGTGCCCGGAGAAAACCCACACAGGCACGGCGAGAACATGCAAACTCCACACATGCGGGGCCGGGATTGAACCCGGGTCCTCAGAACTGTGAGGTTGACGCTCTAACCAGTCGTCCACCGTGCCGCCAGAGCAATGCACAGTTAAACTAAAATGGGAGGGATTCAAGGAAGAAAGGCCTCGTCACACAGTAATCTAATCTTGTTCTTGAGAGAAAAGGGAGTCTGGTAGAGCCACTAAAACAGGATGAGGGAAGGGAAAAAAACAATTAAGCTACGAGGTACATTTGAAAAAGTCACACAGGAACTAAGAACTATTGACATAATAAAAATCACACAGAAAATATGGGATAATATAATAAAAGAATACAGACTATATTTTGTCGTAAGACTACCTTGACGTGCTTCTGTCAGTTTCCATGGTGAATCGACATAGCTGGGCTCCATTGATGATGTCTTTTGGTTGTGGCCATGAACGAGCCATGTGCGTACTTAGACTTGATGAACTAATTCAGATCAGCTGTTCTGGACCTGAATGATACCAGTTTGTGAGTTCGGGGAAGTCAAGTCAGAACTCAGGTTTAAATTAAGAGCATTTTGAACCTGCTTGCTGGAATACCCCAGGTCTGCAGATTCCAATGTTGTAATGCTACTACTAATACTACTACTACTAATAATAATAATAATAACAACATTATTTATACAGCACCTATAAAAACATGTTTACAAAATGCTTTGACAGACAGAATAGCATACGTAAAACACAATGAGATACCAATCGTCATGCCCATACAGTATGTTGTAGAAAAGAAAAACAAACAAAACAAACAAAACATTGACAAACCCAGACAGATAAATGACTGTGCAGTTAATTTAACTTGTTTCTCCCTTTCAAGCGTTAGGATTTAGGGTTAATTAAAATTAAGGTTAAGGGGTTTGTTCAAGAGACTGTGTTCTAGTAAACTCAGCAAGCATAATACTTACCAGTGTATATACAGTAATGTTATAGTTAAGTGAACATTTTAGACCTGTCTGTTTTTGAAGAAAATTATTTTCTTGGAGTTGTCTGGTTTTGGCATGAAATGAGATCCAAGACATATTTGAAAGAGTAGGGTTTTTTTAAGTTTGATTATTTTTTTTTTCTCTAAATTAGCCTTTTAATTTCTTAAATTATTTTAACATGGAATACCCTAAGTAAAATGTATTTGCTTTAACTAAGAAACCTGAAATTATATATATATATATATATTACTGAATTCACAAAAAATGAGATGTCTATGGCTTTTGAACGTTTAATTTTTCTAGGTAGACTTCGCAGAGTTTTTGTGAGCCGGTGTACAAAGGCAGAACAAGGGTAATCGGGGTTGTCACCCCAAAAAGGAGTCAGATCTGTTGGATGAACAAAACTTAGCATGAATGAAAAGAAATCTTCTGATCACATCAAGAACACCTGCACAATACAATGAGACACAATATGAAAGCCTTAACAATATTCAGCATTCACAAAGATAGTAGAGGGCATTCATTTAACAACATTATGCTTGTATTATGCAGTGGTGTGGTTTCTGTAAGGGTGGTGGAAAGCTAAAAAGCTTACTTTGGGCAGACGACACCATTTATTGGAGTCATTCACAGGGCACATATAAAGATATTCAAACCCACATTCGCACTGGTAGTGTAATGATACAGGTAAATGCTGCTGCCTTTAGGGCAGATGGCATGGGTTCTTGGCCAGTGCACCAATATCCAGCCATGGCCAGTCCCTTGACTGGGTTAAAAAAATGTTGGGTTGCATCAGGAAGTGCAACTGGCGTAAAATCAGTGCCAAAGAAATCATGCGAATAACTCGCTGTGGCGACCCTTGATGGGACAAGCTGCAAGTCGCCACAACAACAACGATAAGATTTCACGCTCATAATTCACACTGTCACTGAGTGGGAACTGAACCCGGGATGACTGAACAGAAGTCAGTCAAGAGATCCACGATACTGCCAGTGACATCCTGAATCTCAATTTTTAATATTTTAACATTGCCAGTTTGCAGGCATTTTATGTAGTTTCTCAGTTCAAAGGGGATTTAAGATAGTTGCAATTATTTTATGATAAACATGCCTGGAGATTTATCAATTGGTGTTTCGTAGCGAGAGGTACTTTTCTAATGATTTACTGCAGCCATCTTCAGATATTGCGAGTTAATTAATAAAGGCATTGGGTTGAGATCATGCAAACAAACTGAGGAATATTCAATATTTGGTTGGTTTCATATTTTATGCTTTGGATGATGAGCTTCCTCTTCGTCATATGTAAATACTGTGAAGAATTGTTATCTTCCTTTGCTTGCAGTGATACCTATGTGCTCTCCATATTGACAGCAAAAGTCAAACTGCTATCCATTCGCTTTTGCAGTATATTTTGGTCATCATCCAGCCTTGGTTGCCATATCATGCCAATGACACAACATTGCTTTCAAAATGTTTGACACATGAAGTGGTATTCTGTTGTTCCTTGATTTCTTCGTTTCTTTTGACATCATTGTAGTTTGGCTTTGTCTGTCCAAAGCGTGTGATTACAGAAATGGGCAGGACTTCACAAATTTCTTCACATTTTTTGGCCCCCTTTATCGTGAATGGTATCAGTGGTTTGCAATTTGTTAGGGATTCTCATTATATTCATTAAACTGTCTCGATTGGAGAAATGATATTCTGATGGCATTCAAAATGTTCTCGACTTGTCTAAATATTTGTTTGTTTGTTTTATGTGGAAAGGATTCTGCGATCACCACCCTTTTTGATGCCTTCTGTGTTCTTCTATGCCTTTTGTTGTGTCCTTACTGCAATTCTTTCTTTTTAGGAATTGTGTACACCAATACCTAGGGATTTTGACTGATTTATTTTTTATTTTCACTTTATAGGTCACCTATTTAGCTTGTCTTGCTACCTACTTGTTCTTAATATTAATAACTTCAGTAGAACACCAATAAAGATTTAGTCATACTGACTTCAGGTTGTTCAAAATCTTCACGTGGAAGATTATGGCGCTAAATAAAGCATGACTTGCGCATTTGTTGATGCTGAGGTTCAGGGCAGCAGACTGGTCAATCATTGGGCAATATTACGTCAGTTATAGCAGCATTGCTGATTGGAATACTGTTGTACCTCAGTGTGTGTGGACATATCAGTAATTATGCTAACAACCAAATCTGGAATTATATTATCACTGAAGGTTTTAAGAGACTTTTAACATTACAGTTTCAAATTTTAACTATCATTACTTAGTGTCTGTGCAGTATTAGTTGTCTTTCGGCTCCTCAGCAAACAGCAAACAAATGGAGAAAGAAGATGATGCAAACTGTGGAAAAAGAAGAAGAAATAGAAGTGGACTCAATGTTACAACCTAGTTTTTTGTTGGTGTTTTAGTTGGTGTTCAGGATTTGCATGGAACATTATTTCTGTTTATCAGGTTTTGGTCTTGTTTTTGTTTTCGCTGTTCATACCTTCATTGTTTGCTTGTCAAGCCATTGTCTTCACATCATCTTGTCAGCCCTGCTCGTCATGTCATTCAATCTAGCTCTCTCCATCCGCTCCTGTCTTGTCCAGTTGTGCCTCATTGTCTTGTTAGTCTGTGTGTATTTAATTCCCTGTTTGTGTGCACTGTCTTTGGTCATTATTTTGTGTCACGTCTGGTAAGTGTCCCCGAAGTTTAAATTTTTTTTATTTTGAGTATTTATTATTTTTGATCCTGTTGTTGTTCAAAACCTTTTTTGGCTCTTTTTGAAACATCATTTCCCATCCACTCCTGCCTTGCCTACTTCCCTGTGCTTGGGTCCATCTGCCTTTTCACCTGCACTGCTACACGACAAACCCCCTTAAGTTACATTTATTGTTTTTGTGTTTGTTTGTTTTTTCTTGAAGAAAGCAATTATCACATAATCACTTTATGGTGTTTATCCTTGGCTAAATGTCGTGATGTAATGTACTGAGTGACCTTGCGATTTTTATCCCACATTACCTGTACAACCCTTGAATTGAAATAAAAAAGTTAAATGAAAGGACACTTTATTTTATTAAAATCCATTGAGTCATAGAGGTAAAATGAGGCAGATTGTTGTTTTTTTCCCCAAAATAACCATACGTCATAGTAGTTAAATTATTCATATTCCACTTGCTTCCAGTGGCAATGCTTAGCTGCTTAGAAATGAAAAATCACCATATTCCTACCAGTAGCATATTTTGCTCACCAACAACATTCCCTCTTAAGGTATGTTGATTAAGCCATCTGTCTTAGATTGTCATAATTATTTACATTGGAGGAGAACTTGAGTGTGTGCTTGTATTTTGGGGAAGACATTGGAAAAGGAGTGAAGAATGGTGTGAGTCTCCTCCCACCCTTCGCTCCTTCCTGCCCAGACTAGGCCCCTGAGGAGGTGATCCAATGCGACTGTGTGTCAAAGATAAAGGGCTGCTCACCACATCCCCAGAGCTGGGAGAACTTGGCTATGAACACACCCCCAGTCTGCTCATGTAACCGAGCCCACCACTGACACAGGAGGTTGAGGAGTTGGGGGATTAGAGTGTAAAAGGTGAGATGTTCAGTGATACCAGCCGTAGCACCAAAACTTGCAAGAGACAATATAATTTTCCTTTTTGTAAAACATGCCAAAACATCACATTTTGCACATGAAAGAGAGAGCATGCCAGGCAATGAATGAAAACATTTTAATTGCATTTAAGGATGAAAAGTGTTCTCTGAAAACATCTGCAGTGCTTTGTTTGAATTAGTCTTTTAATTAATTCTATTGTAAATAGTGCCAACTGATATTTAATCTTCCATGTCCCAATGTCAAATTTAGCTCGTTGCTAACACTGAAATCAATATCTCATTATTTGAAGGTTATTAGGGAACTTACGATATGACACTATACTGATTAAAAAGTGACCAGGGTGCAGGTGCGTGTTTCATGAAATTTAGTTCCGAATTTGTATTTATATATTCCATTTCTTTTTACTGTGCTGGTATCATTAATAGGTGTCCACAACTGTGAGTTAAATGCTTTTGAATATTTCATAATCTCTGAAATAAATACTTGTGTCATATAGTCAACGAATGGAATAATATAGTCCAACACAAAATGGATAAACACAACTCATCATTTAAGACATAAAAACTGCAAAATTAATAAGCCGAGAAATTAGGTCGTTTTTTTTGTGCTATTTAGAGCTTTACTTGGGCATTGGTGATTCTCACTTGGAACCAAGAAATCCTTGAAGTCATAGCGTTTGTCTTTTACTGTCACCAGTGGGGAATTTATTTTTACATTTGCATGATAGTTAAGAATCTTAAAATATTACTTTAAACATTACTTGTCCAGTTATAAAAGAACCGTATTTAACTGTAGCAGGGCCAGGGGGTACAAACAAATAGACTGTTGACCTGTGTCCTGAGATGGAATTTCTTTGTCAGCAGTTCCACTGTATTTGAAGCTACATAATGATGATATTCCAATGACAGACGACACTCTGTCAAAATGGTAAACAAAACAAAAAACCAATCAATTTATTCAAGATTAAGTTAACCTCTCTAATTATTCACACAAAGAGCTTTCTAAAGATGTTTCCTTTCAAATCTTCCTGGAACTCAGCTAGAATTCATTATTCAAGTGTGATTGCTCTCCAAGGAAAAAAAAATTTCAAAGCAGCTGACAGTCACTTAAGATCAGCATTCTCTCTGTCTCTCTCTCTCTCTCTCTCTCTCTCTCTCTCTCTCTCTCTCTCTCCCATCATCCACCCTCCTTGTCTTCCCACTCTCCTGAAGCTGTGGTTAATTAAAATTGAAAAGGATTGGCAGTCAGTAATTCTAGACTTTTACTGGAAATTAATTAAAACGCTTGACGAATCACATTAAGAACATATTCGTTAGTGATTTTTTTAAAGCAACCTGTTAGATTACGTAATACACAGCGACAACACAGTTGTATGGAGCAACTGACATGTTACAGTTTTTCACAATTACTAAAACACATTTCTTGAAACCTCTACCCATTTTCTCTTAACCTTAAACACAAATCTAAAAATTCTAACTACATTCACAAGACCACTGAGTCTCCTGCAAAACCAAACTATTGCCTCAAAACAGACCCAGAGTCAATCAAAATGAAAAACACCACTGAACAGACGCACAACACAGAAAAAAGGAAAACAAAATGATCAGATTATAAATCTGTATAAATAACTTTTACTATTCACTTCAGAAATGCATTTTGTAAAACAAAAAGTCTTTTTTGGCACTCGTAGTTAAAAAAAATTATAATAATAATAAGATAAACTAAAAGTACTAGGCCTACAAGGATAATGGGCAATGGATTTATTGCAACACCATTTTATGCACAGCACTGTGTTAAGTCATACTGTAAACATGTTAGTAGTATGAAAAAAGCAATTACCTGGTCACATTTTTGAATCTTCAGACTATGGTGGGCACCATGAATCTGGTTAGGTTAGGCTGCAGTCGATGCATTTCTTCTTCCCTCATTGTCCAACCGCGGACAAGAACATGGGCTACCAAAGTTGCCGGTATTTCATCTGAAATATGTAATTGTTCTTTGTCTTTTACCTCCTCTCTCCTCTTCCTCCAAGACCACCTTTTACTCTTACTCTGCCTGTCTCTGTGATTGTCTCTATGCCTAGTGATGTTTCAACAACCAGGGCTCCCTGAACTGCCTCTTATTGGTTTCTTCACATCATTAGCCACAGGTGTGATCAGTTTTGAGTTGCTGTTTTTATGTTTAGACATCTGTGCTTTAATTGAGTTTGCTTTGCTTACCATGATGCAAAACAAGTGCAACAGTGTGTAAAAATATGCTTGCAAGTTGTGTCTAACAAGGTGAAAAGTGCTTAGGATTCTATCATGTGAGTGAGTGACAAATTCGATAAGTGAGTTCAGGACACTGAGGATTTGGTTCAGACAATAGGTTTTTGTTTTTTAGCAAATGAGAAATACTGTAAATTTGTCATATGCATTTGCACAAAATGAACATTTGCTCATTCAGAAATGACATTAACATGTTTTCCACTTAGAGTATAGTCACTGCTTGAACTACATACCCTGGACCCTCAAATGTAAAAAAATTTAACATATATGACTGAAATATTAAGAGACTAATTCTGATCCCTTTTAATGTTCAACATGCGTATCCAACCAGGAAAAAAACACAAACCTTCATGTCATAAATAGTTAAAAATAGCAAATTGCATCATCCAACTAAATAACACAGTAGCAACAACAGTAGAGGATACGCAACATGTTTCTGTTCTCACAGATTTAGCT
Organism: Phyllopteryx taeniolatus; assembly: GCF_024500385.1. Lineage (NCBI taxonomy): Eukaryota > Metazoa > Chordata > Actinopteri > Syngnathiformes > Syngnathidae > Phyllopteryx > Phyllopteryx taeniolatus. The sequence goes on along the minus strand of NC_084509.1, from coordinate 5,848,833 downwards.
TATTATTATAAGATGGCAAGTTTTGTTTGAGAAATGGCAAATTGTTTGTTGGTATAAGGATTATGTCAACCAATCAATGGACTGCAGTAGTCCCAGCTCCATCCTGTAAGTGTGCACTTGTAATAATGGCTTCATGTGATGAATTGATGCTTAGTCTTTAAAGAATTACAACAATGTTTTACACTGGAATCAACATAGTTCATAATTCCTTTTGGCTGAGTGATTTTGACTTCCAGGATATGCATCACTCAGAATTGGTTGAATGAAAATATATATATATTTTTTTGGTCAATCATTTGCTCAAAATATGGCAATGTTAGCACTTTGTTTAATCAAAACAAAAGAAATTGCAATCTACTTGTGCTGACAGTGTTGGTGGAGGACAGTTTTGTGGCCATCGGTGGTATTGCTTTTACAAACATGGCATTATATAGTGCTTTCGGAGAGTATTCACAGTGCATCACTTTTTCTAGTTTTCTACCTCCCACCGTGATTCCAAAATTGATTAAACTAATTGTTCCCCTCACAATTCTACGCATACCACCCAAAAATAATTATTAATTTATTTTATTCTTATTTATTGATTTATTTTAGATTTTTTTCCACAAAGCTCAGAATTTCCAATGAAGAACCTTGATGTTCCGATAGCTTTATTGGCATTCTCCACCTGAGGTAAGTTCAGTTGATTTAACATTATTTGGAAAGGTACAGTACTGTCTATATAAGGTCCCATCGTTGACAGTCCATGTCAGGGCACAAACCAAGCATGAGGTCAAAGAAATTGTCTCCCAAGCGCTCATACAGAATTGACTCGAGGAACAGGTGTTGGAAATGGAACATTGGCCTCCATCATCCAAGAATGAAAGAAATTAGGTACCACTTAAATTGAGCAATCATTGGAGCAGAGCCTTACGAACCCTATGGTCACGCTGTCAGAGCTCCAGCATTCCTCTGTGGAAAGAGGAGGACCTCCGCGGAAAGGACAACTATCTCTACAGCGACACAGCAATCGGGCCCAGATGGTACAACAGCCAGAGGGAAGCCAATCCTTTGTAAAAGGTACATGGCAGCCTCTGTGGAGTTTATCCACCAGCATCTGAATGACTCGCAGACCATGAGCAACAATATTCTAGTATTATTATATGATAGATATTATTATTAATTATTATTCTAGTATTAGATGGTACTTTTTGGCTGGGTGCCAGACATCATGTGTGGAGGAAACCAATAATACCATCCCCACAGTGAAGCAAGATGACAGTATCATGGTGCAGGGATGTTTTTCATAAGTATCAAGAGAAAGATGAATGTGGCAATGTACAGACAGACATCCATCCATCCATTTTCTTCCGCTTATCCGAGGTCGAGTCGAGGGGGCAGTAGCTTTGGTAGGGAAGCCCACACTTCCCTCTCCCCAGCCAAGAGACGTAGTCTCTCCAGCGTGTCCTGGGTCATCCCCGGGGTCTCCATCCGGTGGGTCGTGCCCAGAACACCTCACCAGGGAGGCGTCCAGGAGGCATCCTAATCAGATGCCCAAGCTACCTCATCTGGCTCCTCTCAATGTGGAGGAGCAGCGGCTCTACTCTGAGCCTCTCCCAGATGACCAAGCTTCTCACCCTATCTCTAAGGGAGAGTCCGGACACCCTGCGGAGGAAACTCATTTTGGCCGCTTGTATCTAGGATCTTGTTCTTTCGGTCACGACCCACAGCTCATGACCATAGGTGAGGGTAGGAACGTAGATCGACTGGTAAGTTGAGCGCTTCACGTTTCGGCTTAGCTCCTTCTTCACCACAACGGACCGATACAAAGTCTGCATCACTGCAGACGCTGCACCGTTGCGCCTGTTGATCTCTCGTTCCATTCTTCCCTCACTTGTGAACAAGACCCCAAGATACTTGAACTCCTCCACTTGGGGCAGGATCTCATCCCCGACCCGGATAGGGCACTCCGCTTTTGTCCGACTGAGGACCATGGTCTCAGATTTGGATGTGGTGATTCTCATCCCAACTGCTTCACACTCAGCTGTGAACCACTCCAGTGAGAGTTGGAGATCACTGCTTGATGAAGCCAACAGAACGACATCACCTGCAAAAAGCAAAGATGCAATACTGAGTCCACCAAACCGGACCCCTCTATGCCTCGGCTGCGGCTAGAAATTCTGTCCATAAAAGTTATGAACAGAATCGGTGACAAAGTCCAACCTTCACTGGAAACGAGTCCGACTTACTGCCAGAAATGCGGACTCTGGCACTGGTCGTACTGGGACCGAACAGCCCGTATCAGGGGATTCGGTACCCCATACTCCCGAAGCACTCCCCTCAGGACTCCCCGAGGGACACGGTCGAAGGCCTTCTCCAAGTCCACAAAACACATGTAGACTGGTTGGACGAACTCGCATGCACCGTGGAGCTGAGTACATTGTTCCACGGCCAGAGACGAAAACCACACTGCTCCTCCTGAATTCGACTTCCCGATGGACCCTCCTCTCCAGCACCCCGGAATAGACCTTATCAGGGAGGCTGATCCCTCTGTCGTTGGAACACACCCTGCGGTCCCCCCTTTTAAAAAGGGGGACCACCACCCCAGTCTGCCAATCCAGAGGCACTGTCCCGGATCTCCACGCAATGTTGCAGAGGCATGTCAACCAGGACAGCCCCACAACATCGAGAGCCTTTAGGAACTCCGGGCGAGTCTCATCCACCCCCGGGGCCCTGCCACCGATGAGCTTTTCAACCACCCCTGTGACCTCAAGCCCAGAAATAGGAGAGCCTGCCTCAGATACCCCAGACTCTGCTTCCTCATGTGAAGGCGTGTTGGTGGACTTGAGGTCTTCGAAGTATTCTCCCCACCGAATCACAACGTCCTGAGTCGAGGTCAGCAGTGACCCATCCTCACTATACACAGTGTTGGTGGTGCACTGCTTCCCCACTCCTAAGACGCCGGATGGTGGACCAGAATTTCCTCGAAGCCGTCCGGAAGTCTTTCTCCATGGCCTCACCGAACTCCTCCCATGTCCGAGTTTTTGCCTCGGCGACCACCAAAGCTGCATTCCACTTGGCCAGCCGGTACCCATCAGCTGCCTCAGGAGTCCCACAGGCCAAAAGGCCCGATAGGACTCATTCTACAGCTTGACGGCATCCCTCACCGTTGGTGTCCATCAACGGGTTCGGGGATTGCCGCCACGACAGGCACAGACTACCTTACGGCCACAGCTTTGGTCGGCCACTTCGGCAATGGAGGCGCGGAACATGGTCCACTCGTACCCAATGTCCCCCGCCTCACCCGAGACATGGGTGAAGTTTTGCCGAAGGTGGGATTTGAAACTCCTTCTGACAGGGGATTCTGACAGACGTTCCCAGCAGATCCTCACAATACAGACCCGGCCTGCCAGGTCGGACCGGCATCTTCCCCCACCATCGGATCCTATTCAACACCAGGTGGTGATCAGTTGACAGCTCCGCCCCTCTCTTCACCCGAGTGTCCAAGACATGCGGCTGCAAGTCCGATGACATGACCACAAAGTCGATCAACGAACTGTGACCTTGGGTGTCCTGGTGCCAAGTGCACATGTGGACACCCTTATCCTTGAACATGGTGGTCGTTATGGACAATCCGTGATGAGCACAGAAGTCCAAGAACACCACTCTGGTTCTGATTGGGGGTATCATTCCTCCTAATCACGCACTTCCAGGTCTCGCTGTCATTGCCCACGTGAGCATTGAAGTCCCCCAGCAGAACGACGGAGTCCCCAGCGAGAGCGCTCTCCAGCACCCCATCCAAAGACTCCAAAACGGGTGGGTACTCTGAACTGCTGTTTGGTGCATAGGCACAAGCAACAGTCAGGACCCATCCCCCCACCTGAAGGCGGAGGGAGGCTACCCTCTTGTCCACCGGGATGAACCCCAATGTACAGGCGCTGAGCCGGGGGACAATAAGTATACCTACACCTGCTCGGCGCCTCTCACCGTGGGCAACTCCAGAGTGGAAGAGAGTCCAACCCCTCTAAAGAGGACTGGTACCCGGTACTGTGTGTGGCGGCGAGCCCGGCTATATCTAGTCGGAACGTCTCAACCTCACACACCAACTTGGGCTCGTTCCCTGCCAGAGAGGTGACATTCCACGTCCCTCGAGCCAGCTTCTTTAGCCGGGGATCGGATCACCAATTCCCCGCCTTCAGGCACTGCCCAGCTCACACTGCACCCAACCCCTATGGCCCCTCCCACAGGTGGGGAGCCCATGGGAAGGGGGAGCCACGTTACCCTTTCGGGCTGTGCCCGGCCGGGCCCCATGGGTGCTTGCCTTCGAGCCCCACCTCCAGGCCTGGCTCCTGACTCACCTTTGATTTCAGATACTTTCCAATTTTTTTTTTTTTTTTTTTTTTTTGTTAAATTTTTGGACAGTTTAGTGGTCCTTCAACAGCATGACACAACTTAATGAATTACCACCTGCTGTTTCCAATAATATAATTATCAATCAGTGAAAATAATATAAAAATATTTATTTTAAGCCAGCATACATTTTTTTTCAAAATGAGTTTAATGTAGTTTAAAGGATGGGCTTCTTAGCAAGAGGCTTTTTGAAAATGGTTTCCTCGCCATTCAGAAAATGTGAAATAGCCAATCACATAAGTTGAATATGACTCACTTTGCTGTCTATGGACTTCAAATTGTTGAATGCTTTCATAAATAAATGCTGTAACTTCTGTATGTGGCTCGAACGGGCCATACGGAGGTCTTCAAGAGTCTAAAAGCTTTTGTTGAACCACTCCATTGTATGAGCTGAACTTGTTTAGAGTGATGTCATGTCTACTGAACTGAATGGATGTTTGCAGAGGTGGACAAAGAGTAGTTTCTGTGAACGCTGCATATTCCCCTACCAAGTTTTTGTAGTTTTTAAAGTAATTTCACAAAAATAATTCATTAAAGATTTCTGTTTTATAACTATCCTCATTGCAAGGTGTCTATATACAGTGATTTCCTGCTTTACGAAACCTTTTTGCTTATAATATCATATGATAAAGAATAAATACAATGAACTGGTCTCAAGTACCATGTGCCATAATCTGCTGTGTAACCACAGCTCTATGCTTTGATTGCTTGCAGTGAATATCTTCCAAACAGGCCAAATAAAACATCAGTAGATGTAATGGTGTAAAATCCACGCTCCTTGACAAGCCAGGGCACAACATTTAAGTACATAAAAATCAATAGAGTCTTCATGCGAAACCCCCTTTGAGTGCAGCTGTGTCGTAAACAATGTCTGTTATTGGAGTGATATGAAGGCATCGGTTGGATAAAAGCCCCAAGGAGCAGACAAGGGGGAAAAAAAAAATTTGATTAAGGAAACATCCATCCAGCCATCCATTTCCTACCACTTATCCGAGGTTGGGTCGCGGGGGCAGTAGTTTTAGCAGGGACGCCCAGACTTCCCTCTCTCCAGCCACTTCATCCAGTTCTTCTGGGGGGATCCAGAGGCGTTCCCAGGCCAGCCGAAGGATGTAGTCTCTCCAGCGTGTCCTGGGTCGTCCCCGGGGTCTCCTCCCGGTGGGACGTGCCTGGAACACCTCACCAGGGAGGCGTCTGGGAGGCATCCGAATCAGATGCCCCAGCCACCTCATCTGGCTCCTCTCAATGTGGAGGAGCAGCGTCTCGACTCTGAGATCCTCCCGAATGACCGAGCTTCTCACCCTATTTCTAAGGGAGAGCCCGGACACCCTGCGGAGGAAACTCATTTCAGCCACTTGTATCCGGGATCTTGTTCCATAGGTGAGGGTAGGAACGTAGATCGACCGGTATATCGAGAGCTTCGCCTTTCAGCTTAGCTCCTTCTTTACCACAACGGATCAATACAAAGTCCGCATCACTGCAGATGCTGCACCGATCCGCCTGTCGATCTCCCGTTCCGTTCTTCCCTCACTCGTGAACAAGACCCCAAGATACTTGAACTCCTCCACTTGGGGCAGGATCTCATCCCCGACCTGGAGAGGGCACGCCACCCTTTTCCTTCTGACAGGGGATTCCGCCAGACGTTCCCAGCAGACCCTCACAATACGTTTGGGCCTGCCAGGTCGGACCGGCATCTTCCCCCACCATCGGATCCTATTCACCACCAGGTGGTGATCAGTTGACAGCTCCGCCCCTCTCTTCACCCGAGTGTCCAAGACATGCGGCCGCAACTCCGATTACACGACCACAAAGTCGATCATCGAACTGCGATCTAGGGTGTCCTGGTGCCAAGTGCATGTGTGGTCACCCTTATGCTTGAATATGGTGTTCGTTATGGACAATCCGTGATGAGCACAGAAGTCCAATAACAGAACACCGCTCGGGTTCTGATCGGGGGGGCCGTTCCTCCCAATCACGCCCGTCCAGGTCTCACTGTCATTGGCCACGTGAGCATTGAAGACACCCAGCAGAACGATGGATTCCCCAGCGCTCTCCAGCAGCCCCTCCAAAGACTCCAAAAAGGGTGGGTACTCTGAACTGCTGTTTGGTTCATAGGCACAAACAACAGTCAGGACCCGTCCCCCCACCCGAAGGCAGAGCAAGGCTACCCTCTCGTCCACCGGGGTGAACCCCAACGTACAGGCGCCGAGCCGGGGAGCAATAATTATACCCGCACCTGCTCGGCGCCTCTCACTGTGGGCAACTTCAGTCCAACCCCTGTCTGGTGCCAGAGCCCAAGCTGTGTGTGGAGGCGAGTCCGACTATATCTAGTCGGAACTTCTCGACCTCACACACCAGCTCGGACTCCTTCCCTGCCAGAGAGGTGACATTCCACGTCCCTAGAGCCAGCTTCTGTAGCCGGGGATCGGATCGCCAAGGTCCCCGCCTTCGGCCATCGCCCAGCTCGCACTGCACCCGACCCCTATGGCCCTCCCACAGGTGGTGAGCCCATGGGAAGGGGACATACATTACCCTTTCGGGCTGTGCCCTGCCATGGGTGCAGGCCCGGCCAGCAGGCGCTTGCCTTCGACCCCCACCTCCAGGCCTGGCTCCAGAGGGGGGCCCCGGTGACCCGCGTCCGGGCAAGGGAAACCTGAGTCCATTTTTTGTCGTCATCATAAGGGGTCTTTGAGGAAACATTTACATTACATTAAGGAACATTTATCATTAATTTTGTCGAAGCCTAGGACAAGTTGTCATTCTGTATTTGGGCCCATCATGAGTTAGATGAGAGGAAGACACAGGCCAAGGGAGGAGGAAGGTGGAGGGTTGTGCGCTATGAGACAGTCATTTGGGGGTGGACATCAAGGAAAGGGGGATGCTGGGAATTGCAGGTGGAAATGATGTGAAAAAGCTCTTTGGAATTCTTAAGACATTGACATAGCATGAAGCTTTGGAGATACTCGCTTTTATTTCAAAAGCCCACATAATCAGCAGCAATACTGTATAAATGTCAGCCAACGTCTCATTCATACCACCTTCTAATTTTATTTTCTGTTCCTCAAGCTGCTTCCAAATAATAGTCCATGGTTAATATCCCCATACCCCACAATTATATATGAACCTGGTGTGCTGCTTTCCTGAAATGTATTCATCATAAACCCTCTTATGTGTGTTCGTGTCATGACATTCAAACCACCATAAGTGCATATCAATATTTGCCAGCTAAAAAACAATTCCCTAGAGACAGCGGAAGAAGCCATCGAGGCAAGTGTCTCTGTGTAGAATGGATCATTAGACCGAAGGGATTCAGTGAAATAAACATGGCATATGGCAGCCGCTTGGGTATTGAACTTCCAATGATTCCGCAGTCCTTGGAATTTGACAGTGACGTGCCATGGAGCGACGGCTGATAACAGCGGCGGGGCGGCTTTGAGTGAACAACAAAACCCAGCGGTCTTAACTTTGCATGTGAATCCAAATAACAGACAGTGAGACCGGCCTGTCAGGGAATGGATGGAGATTAAGCAGTATGTTGCACAATGACAACCAGACATTGAATGATTTTGTGACATAACATTTTACTTTATTGAAACTTTTAATTTTGACCAATCACCACAGCTATTTAGCTAGTCAAGCCTATTATCATAGTTTCTTGCAAAACATCACTTATACCTTAGTAACATAGTAAGGCTGATCGTGGACTTTGTACTTTCAATTAAGTCTCTCATTTGCTAAGTTTTATATTAATGAAATACGGTTTTACTTTCATGTTTTTTCTACTGATTAAATACACTTTTAAATACCATGCAATTTTTCTAATTTTATATATTTTATATATGTGTGTGTGTGTGTGTGTGTATTTGCACTCTCAGCAGTACAATTCAATCATATATTCTAAAATATTTGTTGTACTGTTTGAATAAATAATTGGTAATAATGGATGATAGCACATATATGATTTGTGTTGGCATGTCTGTCTAATAGCCAATAGGTTTTAGGTTAAAATCTAAACTTTCTGTCTGGAGTTAGCCTGTTCTCCCTCTGCTTATGAGGGTTTTCTCCAGCGACTCTGGTTTAATCTTTCCTTGTGATTAAATTGAGCCCATCTTGTAAGACTTTCATGTACTGTATCTTCGAATGCTAAATGTTACCCAGCAAATATGATTGGTGCTTCTACCGCAGCATGAAGTTTAACCTAGTAGAAGTGGTCTTCATCTGGGAAATTCAAATTGAATAAGCTCATTTCCTCCATAGCAGTGGTGTTGGATGAAGGTATAAGTAAGGCAGGCAATAGGCCAGATGGAACTAAAGGAGATCTATATGGTGTAGAGGTGCAATCATGAGGTGTCTTGTGGTGAAATGGGTGCTCAGGTGATTTGTTGCATGTGAACTTTCTATTTTCAGTATTTCTGCCACCGCTGGCCCAAGGGAGCGAGGTTACAAAGCATACTGAGGCCAGATGAGGAAAGTCAGCCCTTTGGCAATAGATGGAAGCCTTCACTTGATCCCACATGTGTCGGCAGCTAACCCCGTGTGATTTTTGCAAGAGAGATGTGGACATCCTGTGGGTCCAAACTGAACAACATTACAAAAATGACTCCAATCCTCAGTCACCCAACACCTGATAGGTAATCCACCTTTTTAAATTTGCAATTCAACAGCCTTCTTTTGAAGTGAACACTTAGACTTTACAAATGATAAATAAATAACAAACATTTCTGAACAGGGGGATGTCAAGAGTGGTTGATCCCTTATGTAAAGCAGCTGGATTGTTGTGCTGGCATATCAAAAGCAGTGCTCATTATTTATTAGAGGTATTCACAGTGTCAGATGTATGCCCCCGCACCCCCGTGCTCCCACTTGCATCCCCCCGTCCCCTGCCATCCCGATGATTCCCTATTATCAAAAGCTAAAAAAACGCAGTGAGGATTTATTATCCTGTTGGTGAGCCAGGCTTCATTTGCACAACAGAGGCCTCAATCGTCATCCTGGCAATGTTTTCGTTTTGATTTATGAGCCGTGAGCAGTGTTCGGAGTACATATTCACCCGTCTGCTCTCTGTTGTCTAAAGTGATGCTAATATGGAATGTGATGAAACATGGACCCTAATCAACATTGCCACCTTTCAAATGCGGGAGTGCTCATTTATTTTGCAAGATTCAGTTGGAAAACAATATTTGTTCTTTAAAAACTGCACTTCATGGTTTGGCATAGCTGAATGCCAAAAACAACCATTTATGTCTGTGTGTATGCAGATGCAACTTGCAAGTATTTAATTTTTACTTCCTTGTCCATTTCGCTGCAGCGTTAGCAAGCTCTTCATCAGTCAGTAGGGGCTGAGTCTCATACCCCTTGGTTTGAAGTGAGATCCGGCTCACACTTGGTTTATAGGGGAATGTAGCCCTTCATCTTAGCCCTACCCCTTAGCTTTACAACGAATTGGATACAGAGAAGTTCAGTCAGGATCTGGCGTGACCACAATTTTTCTCATGCAGTGTAACACGTTTATTGCACAGGTGTGCCTAAGGCTGCCCACAATAAAAGACCACTCAAAAATGTGCAGTTTTACGCAGTAGCTGGTGTAATAGCCATTTGTGTAACACATGTTAATTAACAATCTTATTATCATTGTAACTGTAATTTGGGAGTGTGGATAATTGCAATACCTCGTACTGATACCGTCTTGTAGTATGTTCACCCTCTCAGAGTATACAATTAGTCCTATCATATATAAAGAACATCAGAGGCAAAACAAGATGGCCCAGGTTATCACATTATATTGTAATATCCGTGGGAGGTGTGAACACATATCAGTAGGCTGAAGGGAATCCAATTAGTAAGTCAAGCAATTTAATATCAGAATTAGAATCATCTTTATTTGCCAAGTATTTCCAAAAAACACAAGGAATTTGTCACCCATAGTTGGAGCCGCTCTAGTACGACAACAGTCAATTGACAGAGAACACTTTTGAGACATAAAGACATTGAGAAAAACAAGGAAGGAAGGAGCTGGAAGAGCCGGTGCCCGGGATGTGGAGGGTCAGAGAGGATTTTGCATGCTATTGTCTTAGTTCTGGCAGCGTGCAAGTACTCAAAGGTAGGTAGGGTACTGACAATCCTTTCAGCAGTTTTGATTGTCCGTTGCAGTCGGAGTTTGTCCTTTTTTGTAGGAGCACCAAACCAGACTGTGATGGAAGAACACAGGACTGATTTGATGACCGCTGTGTCTTTTACTGTACAGCATCTTCTGACAACACAAGGTTGAGTGGTGACCAGCTTTCCATTGTTTTCAATAACACTTATACCTTGTACTTGTTCAGTTACTGGGGTTTCAACCAAATTGTTGCTTCATTGGGATGTTCAAAGCTTCTCCGAATCAAGTGTTACATTTTGAATTAAAGATGTTGGATGAAAAATTAACATTGTGGGATGAAAAATTACAATGTACAACCCCAATTCCAATGAAGTTGGAACGTTGTGTTAAACAAATAAAAACAGAATACAATGATTTGCAAATCATGTTCAACCTATATTGAATTGAATACACTACAAAGACAAGATATATAATGTTCAAACTGATAAACATTATTGTTTTTAGCAAATAATCATTAACTTAGAATTTTATGGCTGCAACACATTCCAAAAAAGCTGGGACAGGGTCATGCTTACCACTGTGTTACATCACCTTTTCTTTTAACAACATTCAATAAACGTTTGGGAACTGGGGACACTAATTGTTGAAGCTTTGTAGGTGGAATTCTTTCCCATTCTTGCTTGATGTATGGCTTCAGCTGTTCAACAGCCCGGGGTCTCCGTTGTCGTATTTTACGCTTCATAATGCGCCACACATTTTCAATGGGAGACAGGTCTGGACTGCAGGCAAGCCAGTCTAGTACCCGCACTCTTTTACTACAAAGCCACGCTGTTGTAACACGTGCAGAATGTGGTTTGGCATTGTCTTGCTGAAATAAGCAGGGGCGTCCATGAAAAAGACGTTGCTTGGATGGCAGCATCGTTTCTCCAAAGAGAAACGGTCAGGTCTTTCTGAAATACCGGAGAGAAATCATGATATTCTCGAGGGACTCCGGAGAGGTCAACGAGCATGGAAGAGGGTGGTGGTGTACCAGAAGTAGGTATAGCTGAGAGCAGGCAGTGTGAGTGGCAGTGAGGGCTCCATCCGGTGATGGCTAAGTGTGTCCAGTCTATGGTGGGGTTATGTCTGGACCATTTAGCGGCTATGGTTGAAGGTTGAAAACGAGTGAGCAATTGAGTAGAAACTAGCGACATGCACCTAGGTGCCCGCAGTAGGGCTTGGGTGGCGGAACATAAGGTTCTTTATACATAAGGCATGGTGGCGCTGAGGAAGGCGTACTTACAGGTGGAGGTTTAGCTAGCATCGTCGAAGAAAGGAGGGATACCTGTTGTGTGAGGGAGTGTAGGGATTCCGTGTGTTCTTGGAGAGTCTTTTCTTGTTTTCCTATGTGGGCTCCTTGGAGAGTAAGTGCGTTCATCAGTGCCTCCGGAGTTGCTGGGTCCATAATGGCTGAAGTATTCTGACACGAATAGAGAGTGGCTGGATCCAAGAGCAGTCGGAGGCAGATGTGAAAGGATGAATAGTTTATTGATGAAAGGTAATGGCGGTGGTCCTAGGTGGGTTGGCAGGCGGCGGTGTGGACAGGTGGCAGGCAGTGGTGACGACAGGCGGCTGGCTTGGCGGCAGGAATTACATGGATCAGGAACACGGGGGGAAAACACACTGGAACAAGGAGACACAGGAGTCAAAAAGGGAGCAAGGAATAGGGTGACTTACGGGAGGTAAAAGGGCCGTGGTACCACTGAAAGTAACTGCAGGCAGTATATGACAAATAGGACTCCTTCTTCAGCTTGATGGCATCCCTCACTGCAGGCTCGGGGTTGCCGCCACGAGAGGCACCGACCACCTTCTGGCCACAACTCTGGTCGACTACCTCAGCAATGGAGGCGTGGAACGTAGTCTACACAGACTCGATGTCCCCCCGGGACGTGGTTGAAGTTCTGCCAGAGGTGGGAGTTGACCAGGGGATTGTGCCAGACATTCCAGCCTGCCTGGTCGGACCGGCATCTTTCCACACCATCAGAGCCAACACAGCACCAGGTGGTGTTTAGCTCAGAGCGCTACCCCTCTCTTCACACGAGTGTCTAAGACATGCGACCACAAGTCCGATGACACGACCACAAAGTCAATCATCGAACTGTGGCCTGGGGTGTCCTGATGCCAAATGCACATATGGACGCCCTTCTGCTTGAACATGGTATTCGTCCATAATGAACACAGAAGTCCAATAACAGAATATGCTCTGGTTCTGATCGGGGGGGGTGGGGGGGGGGGCGTTCCTGCCAATCACGCCCTTCCAGGTCTCACTGGCATTGTCCATGTGAGCACTGAAGTCCCCCAGGACTCCATCCAAGGACTCCAAAAAGGGTGGGTACTCTGAACTGTTGTTTGGTGCATAGCCACAAACAACAGTCAGGACCCGTCCCCACACCCAAAGGCGGAGGGAGGCTACCATCTCATCTACCAGGGTGAACCCCAATGTACAAGCGCCGAGCCCGGGGGCAATAAGTATACTCACACCTGCTCTGCCCCTCTCACCCTGGGCAACTCCAGAGTGAAAGAGAGTCCAACCCCTCTCAAGAGGACTGGTACCAGAGCGCAAACTGTGTGTGGAGGGGAGCTCCTCTACCACACACACAAGCTTGGGCTCCTTCCCTGCCAGAGAGGTGACGTTCCACGTCCATAGAGCCATCTTATTTATCCGGGGATCAGATCGCCAAGGTGCCTGTCTTCTGCCACCGCCCAGCTCAAACTGCACCCGACCCCTCTGGCCCCTCCAACAAGTGGTGAGCCCATGGGAAAGGGGACCCATGTCACACTTTTGGGATGTGCCGGGCCCCATGGGGCCCGGCCGTGGGGCTCAAACGCCTTCAGGCCTGGCTCCAGAGGGCGGCCACGGTGACCCACGTCCAGGCAAGGAAAAAACGTTTTCCAGTGTTGTTATGCATCATAGGAGTCTTCTGAGCCGTGCTTTGTCTGATTCCACACCGAGGACCTGTTTGCCTGTTTGGGTGACACTGTCAGGGGCATTAAAGCCCCAGACAGCTTAGGTCCTAGGATCATTGGGACACACAAAACCCTCCAGCACGATATGGTAACAGCTCAAGGAGGGCGAATTGCTCGATATTATTTAGTGAAATCCCTTTTTTTTTTTCTTTGTGTGTCCACACTCTGTCCAGTCGAGTATATTTGCCTTTAAAAGTTAACAGCTCCTATTGTTTGGATTAAGTCTTTGTTGATCCTGTGACTGTGGAAATCATATTTTCAAAGTAAAAGTACTCACCAGTCTGAATTCTAGCGAAGGTTTCTTTGGCAGGTGTGGACAATCCTGTTATGAGTTAGTGTGTATGTGTGTACGCGTTTCATCTGAACCTGTTTTTCCAGTAAGTCTATATTTTGTTTGTACCGCTTCCAGAATGAAGCCTTTGTGCCAGATGATTTAAATATGAGCATAAGGAAAGGGCAATCTGGTGATGTTTTCAAAGCACACACATTTGATTTGCTTTCAGAAAATGAATCATGCAACCTTTGTAGATATTGCATACTGATTTTTATTAATTTTATTTTCCCTTTCTTAACTGTAAAACCTATTCACTGTGAAATTGATTATTGAACGCAGAGCCCGCATTTATTTATCAGTGGCACCTATAAAGGCGACAAAAGTGTTAAGCCCACCAGTGCATAAAAAAAACAACCAGAAAGAGTAACCTGCTGCTGAGCTTTTAACTGGCTGCAATAAAGCTTGCAAACATAACACTAATATGATTCTTGAGTGAAATTAAATATGCAAGAGTTAAAACAAAAAAGAGACAAACAAATTGCTGGTCTCCAGCTAAGCACTTCCATGAACAAGTAGGAGGAGGTAATGCCTGAAATTGGAATGCAATAAATGTGATGTGTTTATGTGCTCTGTGTGTGCAATGTGTAATTCTGTTTGTTTTATGTTTAGTTTGAGAATAGCCTTCATCTGTGAGTGGCATTAACTGAGTTCCAGGAGCCTTGATAATGTGTAAGTGTGCTGCAGTTCTTGATTATAGGGTTATTTTGACAAAAAAAAAAGTCACGAACATTGATCAAGACATTTCTGAACTGTTTTAATATGCGGAAAAAAATCCATGTCTCATTTAAATTATGAGTTCTTGGCTCAGCCAAAAATGTGGAGATACTTGCTTTTCTATGGAGAACAACGCGATGGTCTATAAAAATGTGGTTTAAAAGTATGATAACTGTAGGAGGAGCCCTGGAGCTAATTATTACTCATTATATCGGTCATCTTCTGTTTTCCCATGACAACCTCTGAGCCCTGCCTTCCTGCTGCAGACTTAATTAACAAGGCAAAGAAAAACTGTCTTGCTTTGACCTGAGACGAAAGAGGTTAATCACTGTCACAGATAGAAGCAAACTGCAGGATTCCCCATTTTTAGCTGTTGCATTTTTTTATGACAATAAATCATACGTCACTATTTTGGCTTTTGGAAATTGTCTTTTAGGCAAATGAATAATTCCCCTCTCTCAGCACTAAAAAGAGAATAAAGACACTTGAGTGTTGAGTGACATTTCAATTAGC
Source organism: Phyllopteryx taeniolatus (assembly GCF_024500385.1). Taxonomy (NCBI): domain Eukaryota; kingdom Metazoa; phylum Chordata; class Actinopteri; order Syngnathiformes; family Syngnathidae; genus Phyllopteryx; species Phyllopteryx taeniolatus. Next base: position 5,833,783 of record NC_084509.1, on the reverse strand, counting down.
CCCCTGTCCTCCAACACTAATAATCAGATTGTAAGCCTTGTAAAGGACAAGACAAGCCATTAAAATATATTTTAAAAAACTCTAGATGTACTGTGGGCTGTAGATTTTGCTTGTATTCTCTGACAGCATGAGTGCCAAACAACCCCCACCACCACACACTTACCCATCCCTAAATGAAATGCACGCTATTTTGTTGAAACTGTTGAGGAAAACTGATTTACTAGTGTTGGGAATACTTTATGTGCCCTTTAATTTCTTCCATCAATTGCAAGACTCCTCATCCATTCTGTTTAGGGCCCTTCAGAGTGATGTTACTGTTGACTAGATAACCATATTATGTAGGCTCTGACCATGCAATTAGCCAAGCTGGGCTACTTTTACATTTGTGTTGACATCAGAATAGAACATGACAATACATTGTCCCCATTTTGTAGCAGTGCATCATACATCATTGTACTGAATTTGATTACAATGGAACTTAAAAGTTAACCACAATCTAATCACTGCTAGACTTGCGATTTATTTGTGTTGACTTTGTTGTCTTTTTGCTATTGAATTGTGATGGAAGCAGAAATAATATATTCTAAAGTCTAACGATAGCCACCGTAAAGGCTTTAATAACTTTACGTGCAGTATTTTAAGTTACATTTTAATATCTTTACCTGGTAAACAAGTGAAAAAAAATAAGTTGGCAACTGTTACTTAACCTAAAAACAAGGATGAAAGCCTATGCAAAGATTCAGCTAAGGCTGCATTTTTCTCTGCGCCTTCAATCTACCATATTATCTCTATCAAAGATAATACTTAATAATATTTTTCTGAATAATTTTCCACCACCAGAGATGTTATATTTCCATTTCTGTTTGTTTGTTGGATAGCTAGCACCATTACACAAAAATGATGGAACCAATTTCCTTTAACCTTGGTTAGGCGTGACAATCTGTCTGAATTTAGTACATCCTTAAAATGATGATGTTGATCCAGATAAAGCTATGCATCTTGGAATTTGTCTTCATTTCTGCTTTCCTCAATAGTAAAATACATTCACTAACAATAATCCTTAATTTCCGGGCAATTAATGCATGAATCTTAATGAAAATTTAGATAGAGCAAGTTGATGCTCAAGCCTTGATGTTTAGACGACAGTAACAAAATCCAGTAGTTTTCTCCCAATGTGGCAATTTAGATATGGCCCATGGCAACGTAAAGACAAATCATGGAATTAGATATCCTCACTTCACAATCAAGTTCGTTACTTCATTGGTCTCTACCAGGGAGAAATTTGTCTCAGAGACAGTATGAAAACAGGATCACATGAATGATATAAAATGGAAACAACACATAGTACCAACCTACCTAGCAACACCCTCCCCTCACATCATGTCAACAGTGATGGGAAAGTTCATTTTCTACACGAACTGTCATGAACGGAACAGAGGATATGACGCAAAAATGCATGACTCCAAAACAAATGGACAGTTTCCAAAAAGAGAGGTTTAATAGACGGCCATAGGTCGGTACACAGGCAGGCAATCCAAGAAAGGCAACAGTATCCAAAAACATGAGGCAAAGAGGCAAGGTCGATAATCGGAACAGGGTCAAGTCTTACTGTGAGTCTGTGACGTGGAAACAAGGAATGCTGGAACGCGACGACAAGGCACTACGAACTGGCAATGAGAGGGAATGAGACACGAGGTTAAATACAACAGGTAATTAGGGTGAACGAGGCACAGGTGGTGAAGATGCTCACAGGAGCAGGTGTGTGTGAAACAGGGGGGAAGACAAAACCCGGAACACACACACATGACAGTACCCCCCCTTAACGGCCGGCCCCAGACGGCCCTGGGGCCCCTGGATGCGCAACGTGGAAGTCCCGAATGAGCGAATCATACATGATAAACGCTACCCATGAACGTTCCTCAGGCCCATAGCCCTCCCAGTCCACCAGATATTGAAACCCCCTCCCCCTCCAACGAGACGACAACAGCCGCTTCACAGAGAAGACAGGGCCCCCATCCACAAACCGGGTGGGAGGAGGGGGCCTGGAAGGCGGACCAGAGGGGACTCCCGGGCTGGCTTGAGTAGGCTGACGTGAAAAGCAGGGTGGACCCGCATCGACCTTGGGAGCCTCAGCTTCACGGTGACAGGGTTGATGATCTTTGTGATGGGGAAGGGCCCAACGAACCTGGGAGCGAGCTTCTTGGACTCCACCCGGAGTGGAATATGTTTGGTCGAGAGCCAAACCACTTTGTAGTTCGGGGCCGGTGTCCTCCGACGGTCAGCAGCGGCTTTGTAGGACCGTCCCTGGCGCAGCAGCATCTGGCGGGCTCGCTCCCAGGTCCTCCTGCAGCGTCTCACCAAGGTTAATCCGCTGGAACTGTGGACTCTGGGGCTATGGCAGGAAACAGAGATGGTTGGTAACCATGCACAACGTGAAAAGGCGATAGACCAGTGGATGCAGAGGGGAGGGAATTGTGGGAGAATTCGACCCGAACCAGTTTCTGAGACCAGGATCGCGGCTCCTGTGAAGCGAGACATCGGAGCCCAGTCTCCAAGTCCTGGTTCAGCCTCTCGGTTTGGCCGTTGGTTTCAGGATGAAACCCAGATGACAGACTGACGGTAGCACCTATGAGATTGCAAAACCCCTTCCAAAATTGCGAAATGAATTGGGGACCCCTATCAGACACCACATTTGGGGGGAAACCATGGAACTTGAAAACCTGATAATCATCAGCTCGGCAGTGTCTTTAGCTGAGGGGAGTTTTGGAAGTGCAATGAAGTGTGCCATCTTAGAGAACTTGTCAACAACTGTAAGAATGGTGGTATTGCCTTTAGAGGCCGGTAATCCTGTCACAAAGTCTACGGAAATGTCTGACCAAGGACGTTGTGGTATTGGCAGGGGTCGCAACTCCCCAGAAGGACGTTGATGAGAGGGCTTGTTAGCAGCACATACCTGGCAAGCATTGACATAATCGATAACATCCCTCCTAACATTAGGCCACCAAAAGCGCTGTTCGACCACTGATTGCGTCTTGGCAATGCCTTGGTGACATACAGTTCGGTTCGTGTGAGCCCAGTGGATGACTCTTCCCCTTAAGGTCGGAACCACATAAAGCCTATTTTCAGGGCAATCTTCAGGGCTAGGAGTGTTTTTCAGAGCCCCTTTAACCGCAGTTTCAATGTCCCAAACAAAAGCGGAAATGAAACACGACTTGGGCAAAATAGTCTTAGGGTCGGACAAAGAATTCTCTTCAGAGAAAATATGTGACAAAGCATCTGGCTTACCATTTTTAGAACCAGGTCGGTAGGATAACGTGAAATTAAATCTAGTGAAGAACAGAGCCCATCTAGCCTGCCTCGCATTTAATCTTTTAGCAGTTTTAATACACTCAAGGTTCTTGTGATCTGTCCATACTAAAAACGGAGTCTGTGCCCCCTCTAGCCAGTGTCTCCACTCCATCAAAGCCACCTCGACTGCCAGCAGTTCACGGTCACCAATGTCATAATTTTTCTCAGCTGGGGTCAGTTTTTGGAGAGAAAAGCACAAGGATGTAATTTATCATTCTTGAGAGATTTCTGGGAGAGCACTGCTCCTCTTCCGGCATCAGACGCATCGACTTCTACCACAAACTGCTGTTTGAGATCTGGCAAAGTAAGGATGGGAGCGGAGGTAAAGCTCGACTTAAGTTTTTGAAAAGCTGCCTGACAAAGCGGGTTCCATACAAAAGGTTTGTGTGGCGAGGTAAGATCATGCAAAGGAGAGGCTATAGAACTGAAATTTCTGATGAATTTTCTGTAGAAGTTTGCGAACCCTAAGAACCTTTGTACATCTTTGCGTGACGTGGGAGTAGGCCAATTAATAACTGCATTGACTTTGCAAGGGTCCATTTTGACTTCACCTTGAGCCAGGACGAAACCCAGAAAAGATTTCACATTTCTCAGCCTTGACATATAGTTGATTCTGCAGTAACTGCTGCAAAACAGAGCGGACATGAATAATGTGAGTCTCCTCATCCGGGGAGAATATCAAAATGTCATCCAAATAAACAAAAACATAAACATTCAACATGTCACGCAGGACATCATTGACAAGGTTTTGGAAAACAGCTGGAGCGTTAGTAAGCACAAAAGGCATTACCAAATATTCATAATGTCCCGTTGGTGTGTTGAATGCTGTTTTCCATTCATCCCCCTCCCTTATCCTGACAAGATGATATGCATTTCTTAAATCCAGTTTGGTGAAAATCTTGGCTCCCTCCAGAAACTCAAAGGCGGTGGAGATGAGAGGAAGAGGGTACCTGTTTTTTACCGTGATCTCGTTGAGACCCCGGTAATCGATACAGGGTCACAGGGTCTTGTCTTTCTTGTCCACAAAGAAAAATCCTGCTCCCGCAGGGGATGAAGATGGGCGAATGGTCCCGGCTGCCAGTGATTCTTCCACGTACTCCTTCATGGCCTTGTGTTACGGACCTGAAAGACCTCCCTCGTGGGGGTGTGGTTCTAGGCAGCAAATCAACAGCACAAGTCAACAGCACAGTCATAACAGCACAGTCATAATTTGGCCTTGGACTTCAAAAAAACGTCTTTAATATCCTGGTAACAGATGTGCACTTGAGATAAATCAGGATCCCCAGATGGGGTCTATGGATTGTCCTTAGAAACATAGCCCTGAACATCACATGGCGGCTTGAAACAGTTCCGGGCGCAATTGCTGCCCCATGACATAACCTGCCCAGAGGACCAGTCAATGTGGGGGTTATGTAATTTCAACCATGGGTTCCCTAAGATAAGGTCATGATTCATGGCGTCAAAAACATGAAAACTAATGCGTTCCGAGTGAGAATCGGAAATGTCAATGTGAGTGTTTGGGTGCGGTGAGTGATCTTGCCCATAAAACTGCCGTCTGCAGGATAGGTGTTGCGGTGGCGTTTTATTTCAAAGGTTCTAAGGTGCATACGTCTAACGAGGATGGAGTTGAGTAAGTTTGCGTCAGAACCAGAGTCAATTAATACAGGTGTATGAATTTCTTGATCAGGAGAGCATAGTGTCACTTTAGGAAGAACCCGTGTAGGGTCTTCCTTTATGAAATTCAGACTCACCTCTCCCGTGCCCTTGCTACCGGCACCGGCAACTTTGACGTGACAGTTGCTCACGGAATGACCCAACTGACCGCAGTAGAAGCACCGCCCTTACCTCAGCCGGCGTTGACGTTCCTCAGGGGAGAGACGGAACCTGCCCAGTTGCATGGGTTCATCCATGGGGACGCTAGCCAGTGGGTTGAGACCGGAACCAGGGGATCTGCCTTGGTTTGGCTGGTCACCGAGGCTCGTCCTCCAAGTGCGCAGTGACGCAGCCCTCCGCCGATCTCCATCCAGCTCGCGATCCAAAAGCCTCTTGTCGATTTTTACGGCGAGAGCGATGAGAGTGTCCAAGTCGGTCGGCAGGTCTAGCGGGACTAAATGATCCTTGAGGGCGGGGGATAGTCCTTGAAAAAAGGCATCGAGTAACGCCCGATTATTCCACTGACTCTCAGCTGCTAGAATGCGAAACTCAATCGCGTAATCTGACACCCTGCACTTGCCTTGTTGTAAGGTGACAAAGGAGCGAGCTGCCTCACGATCTGGAGTGCAAAATTGAAAATGAATGACACGCGGCGCGACAGTTCGTTCTGTCATGAACGGAACAGAGGATAGGACCCAAAAATGCACGACTCCAAAACAAATGGACAGTTTCCAAAAAGAGAGGTTTAATAGACGGGCATAGGTCGGTAGACAGGCAGGCAATCCAAGAAAGGCAACAGTATCCAAAAACATGAGGCAAAGAGGCAAGGTCGATAATCGGAACAGGGTCAAGTCTTACTGTGAGTCTGTGACGTGGAAACAAGGAATGCTGGAACGCGACGACAAGGTACAACGAATTGACAACGAGAGGGAATGAGACACGAGGTTAAATACAATAGGTAATTAGGGTGAACGAGGCACAAGTGGTGAAGATGCTCACAGGAGCAGGTGTGTGTGAAACAGGGGGGAAGACAAAACCCGGAACACACACACATGACACGAACTAGTTCAAAGTTCACATATCTTAAAATGCACTTGTTCATTTCATAGTTCACAATTCAAAATTTTGAATTGCATTCACTGTTCCAAAAAAACAGAACTAATTACTGGCATTTCCTATTTTTGCTACAAAGGTCCAGAAGATAATACTGTACAGTGTGTATTTATTGTGATACACTGTATATTTAAGTCATTGTATATCTACAGCTGCTTATAATAAATACCTCAGTCAAATTGAATTAATTCAAGACAATTCAAACACCTCTTGGCATTGATTTGGGTAAAGTATAAAGTATTGACTCCTGGTACAGTTGTGCTCATACGTTTACATACCCTGGCAGAATTTGTGAAATTTCTTTTTTTTATATATATATATTTTGAATGATGACTGAACAAAGAGCATCTAATTTTTTTCTTTATTGTGTTTTGTTTAATGATTATTGTTTTCTGAAATGCATTACAATTTAACATGAATACCATGGAAAATGATTAAATGTGTTTTGCTGATCCTTTACATTTTCTTTAAAGAATGATACACATCTTAGAAATTTTGCCAGGGTAATAAAACTTATGAGCACAACTTTGTAATGTTCCCTCATGTAGGTGCTGATTCAAGATCTTGCATTACCTGGAAATTGTAAAATATATTTTTAAGCACATTATTTAACTCTTTGTCTATATAATTATTTACCACATGGTATAAAGTAATTGGATTTATACTGTACAGTGGGTACGGAAAGTATTCAGACCCCCTTAAATTTTTCACTCTTTTTTTTATATTGCAGCCATTTGCTAAAATAATTTAAGTTATTTTTTTTCCACATTAATGTACAAACAGCACCTCACATTGACAGAAAAAAAACAGAATTGTTGGAATTTGAATGAATGAATGAATTGTTGACCTGGATTTGGGGATCCTCTGCCATTCCTCCTTGCAGATCCTCTCGAGTTCTGTCAGGTTGGATGGTGAACGTTAGTGGGCAGCCATTTTCAAGTCTTTCCAGAGATGCTCAATTGGGTTTAAGTCAGGGCTCTGGCTGGACCATTCAAAAACAGTCACTGAGTTCTTCTGAAGCCACTACTTCGGTATTTTAGCTGTGTGCTTAGGGTCATTGTCTTTTTTGAAGGTGAACCTTCGGCCCAGTCTGAGGTTCTGAGCACTCTGGAGATGGTTTTCGTCCAGGATATCCCTGTACTTGGCCGCATTCATCTTTTCTTCAATTGCAACCAGTCTCCCTGTCCCTGCAGCTGAAAAACACCCCCACAGCATGATGCTGCCACCACCATGCTTCACTGTTGGGACTGTATTGGACAGGTGATGAGCAGTGTTTTCTCCACACATGCCACTTAGAATTAAGGCAAACAATTTCTGTCTTGGTCTCATCAGACCAGAGAATCTTATTTCTCACCATCTTGGAGTCCTTCAGGTGTTTTTTAACAAACTCCATGCAGGCTTTCATGTGTCTTGCACTGAGGAGAGGCTTCCGTCGGGCCACTCTGCCATAAAGCCCCGACTGGTGGAGGGCTGCAGTGATGATTGACTTTCTAGAACTTTTGCCCATCTCCCGACTGCATCTCTTGAGCTCAGCCACAGTGATCTTTGGCATCTTCTTTACCTCTCTCATCAAGGCTCTTCTCCCTCAATTGCTCAGTTTGGCCAGACGGCCAGCTCTAGGAAGTCCCAAAAGTCGTCCATTTCAGGATTATGGAGGCCACTGTGCTCTTAGGAACCTTAAGTGCAGCAGAAATGTTTTTGTAACCTTGGCCAGATCTGCGCCTTTCCACAATTCTGTTTCTGAGCTCTTCAGGCAGTTCCTTTGACCTCATGATTCTCATTTGCTCTGACATGCACTGTGAGCTGTAAGCTCTTATATAGACAGGGGTGTGGTTTTCCTAATCAAGTCCAATCAGTATAATCAAACACAGCTGTACTCCAATGAAGATGAAAAACCATTTTAAGGATGATCAGAAGAAATGGACAGCACCCGAATTAAATATGAGTGTCACAGCAAAGGGTCTGAATACTTATAGCTGTGTGATATTTCAGTTATTCTTTAATAAATCAGCAAAAATGTCAACAATTAAAAAATTTTTCTGTCAATATGGGGTGCTGTGTGTACATTAATGAGGGAATAAAATTAATTTAAATGATTTTAACAAATGGCTGTGTAGCGAGTATGTATGAAATAAGAATTGTATTTAATTTAGGATAAAGTAATAAGCTGGGATCGACGTTTGCGTTACTTCCGGTTTATCGTAAGTTTAATTGAATTGTTAAAAATCTAACTAATGTCTTGAAAAGGGCACCAGGTCAAATTTTTCAAGTTTAACTTTAGGCGAAATGACAAGAAACCTTTTTAAATCAGTCTCATGATCTGTAGGTCGTTAAACTCTATGACATTTTGAGTCCTAGGTTACAGAGGTTTACTTAAATTCAGAACACACACAAAATACGACCACAAGTGGAATTTTATGGTATATTTAATGAAACACACAACTACAAACTACAACAAGAAAATAATACTAAGCGTAAACGAAAGAGAGAAAATAAGGCGTACGAAAATGGTAATTAGGACATTGTGTGTGGTTGCTGGGCTAAACTAAATGAGCGTGTTTAATGCATTGAGTCAGAGCGAGAGAATGCAAAGTTGGGATTGTGTATGAAGCTAGTAATTTCCCCACAATTATTATGCACTGATGTTGTACATCATAGTAACAATTGCAGTGTCGACTCACAAACGCAGATCTGCTGGTCTTTGGGGTGGTCTTCCTCTGGACTTCAGGCGGAAACGAAGCAGGTTTGGTTGAAGAAAAAACATAAAAGAAATGGGAAAGGAAAGTTGTTGTCCCGTTTGGGATGCGCTCATAACTTTCCTGCCAGTTGACCTGGTGGCGAGCCGAGATCTGGCCCTCAGAGGCTTGCGGGATCCGTCAGGGATGCCAGCAGTTGCTCGTGGAGGCCCCGCCGACCGATCGTGGCTAGGGGAAGTGATCGGAGCCGCATGCTCGACTTCTTCGATCGAAAACGCCGCCAGCTTGGCTGCGGCGGGCGTTCCCGCACGTGGGGGCACCCGGAGGTGCCCGACGACAAAAAGGGAACAAAAGAAAGGGGAGGGGTGGCCAGAGGCCACCCAGCTGGCGAGCTACCAGCACAGAAGGAAAAAGAAGCCTCAACTCAACTCTACTCCAGTCCAGTTCAACGAGAAAGGTGTGAGTTTAGAGTTAAATACCCCAGGGGCGGGGCATAGGAAGAGGGAGTGCCGACTTGGAGAAGACCACGCCCACCAGCCTGAATCTTGTCTGCAAATTTGAGTAAATGTGTTTTTAAAATAATATTAATCTCCAAGACTCCCAACTTTGTACTCTCACGCATAGAATCATTATTTAAACTTTGGTCGTGGCAGATGGGTTGGTTATTGTTCAATACAACATTTCGTACTGTTTGATTTCAAATCATACAAGATGGCGCCTACCAGTGTGGTCGCCTCGGTAACGCGCGCTCTAGTATTGTCTTTGTTTTTGTGTTTTTCGTCTGTCTTTGGAGACCTTACACGACTCACTTACACAAGGGGAGACCTGCTAACTATCAAGGAGGCTACTCCGGACTTTCTGTCACCAACTTTCAAATATCCGCTCAGTTTTTTCCCCGAGTTACTCACCGGAGCGGCGTCCGCGGTTTTCGGCGCATGGGTTGCGGCGGGATATGCCTCTATATCAATGAAAAATGGTGTACGGACGTCACGGTGCTCAGCACACACTGCAGCCCGCATTTGGAGTCGCTATTCTTAAACTGTAAACCATTCTACTCGCCACGTGAGTTCGCAGCATTCATACTGGCTGGAGTCTATATAACGCCTCAAGCTAACATGAACGCCGCATTGCTAACGCTCGCCGAACAAGTCAACGAAATTGAAAAAAACACCCGTACTCACCCCTCATTATTCTCGGGGACTTTAACAAAGCTAAACTCAACCACAAACTCCCTAAATACAAGCAGCACATCGACTGTCCTACCAGGGAAAATAATACTTTAGACCACTGCTACACAACGGTAAAAAACGCATACCGTGCTATACCTCGTGCAGCCCTGGGCTCGTCTGATCACTGCTTAATTCACTTAATACCGACGTACAGGCAAGAACTTAAATGTGCGAAGCCTACAGTGAAAACAGTCAAAAAGTGGACCAATGAAGATGGAACTTCAAAGCTGTTTAAACTACACAGACTGGAGTGTCTTTGAAAATTCAGCTGGCAGCCTAGATGAATATACGGACACTGTCACATCCTATAGGTATCAGTTTCTGTGAAGAGGTTTGTGTACCAACAAAATCATTTCGCACATTCAACAACAATAAGCCGTGGTTCACTGCTAAACTTAAGCAGCTTCGCCAAGCTAAGGAGGACGCATATCAGAGCGGGGACAGGGCACTGTGTAATCGAGCTAGAAACGAGCTGACTAAAGAAATTAACATTGCAAAGAGGAACCATGCAGCAAAGTTGGAAAAACAGTTTAGCGAAAACGACTCTAAATCAGTCTGGCATGCATTCCAATCGCTGACTAATTACAAGCGACGATCCCCCCAAGCTGAGAACAATAGCACACTAGCCAACGACTTGAATACCTTCTACTGCAGATTTGAAAAGGACAGTTTCACACCACACACCCACCCGGCCGCACCCGCAACCACAATCACACCTCTGACTTCTGCGTTAACCATCCATGAACAGGATGTGAGACGCATCTTCAAACAACAGAAGATTAACAAAGCGGCAGGCCCGGACCATTTGTCCCCATCCTGCCTCAAAGTCTGCGCGGACCAGCTCGCTCCAGTCTTCACTCAGATCTTCAATAGATCTCTGGAAATGTGCGAAGTTCCATCCTGTTTCAAACGCTCCACCATCATTCCAGTCCCCAAGAAACCTGCAATCTCGGGTCTGAATGACTACAGGCCTGTCGCTTTGACATCTGTGGTCATGAAGTCCTTTGAACGTCTCGTGCTGGACCACCTCAAGAGTGTCACAGGTCCCCTGCTGGACCCCCTGCAGTTTGCCTACCAAGCGAACAGGTCTGCGGATGATGCAGTCAACATGGGACTGCACTTCATCCTAGAACACCTCGACAGTGCAGGGACCTACGCGAGGATCCTGTTCGTGGACTTCAGCTCAGCGTTCAACACCATCATCCATGAACTCCTTTCATCCAACCTTCTCCAGCTCAGCGTCTCACCTGCCATCTGCCAGTGGATTTACAGCTTTCTGACGGGCAGGACACAGCAGGTCAGGCTGGGGGAGGCCACCTCATCCACACGCAGCATCAGCACTGGGGCGCCCCAAGGTTGTGTCCTCTCTCCGCTGCTCTTCTCTCTCTACACGAACGACTGCACCTCAGCGAACCCGACTGTCAAACTCCTGAAGTTTGCAGATGACACTACTGTCATCGGCCTCATCAAGGACGGTGACGAGTCTGCATATCGACAGGAAGCGGAGCGCCTGGAGCTGTGGTGCGGCCGACACAACCTGGAGCTGAACACGCTCAAGACTGTAGAGATGATCGTGGACTTCAGGAGGCATCCTTCGCCACAGCTGCCCCTCACGTTGTCCAGCTGCCTTGTGTCAACCGTCGAGACCTTCAAGTTCCTGGGAATTACAATCTCTCAGGACCTGAAGTGGGCGACCAACATCAACGCCGTCCTCAAAAAGGCCCAGCAGAGGATGTACTTCCTGCAGCTTCTGAGAAAGCACGGCCTGCCACCGGAGCTGCTGAGACAGTTCTACACAGCGGTCATCGAATCAGTCCTGTGTTCTTCCATCACAGTCTGGTTTGGTGCTGCTACAAAAAAGTACAAACTCCGACTGCAACGGACAATCAAAACTGCTGAAAGGATTGTCAGTACCCCCCTACCCACCATTGAGGACTTGCACTCTGCCAGAACTAAGACAAGGGCGTGCAAAATCCTCTCAGACCCTCCGCACCCCGGTCACCAGCTCTTCCAGCTCCTTCCCTCAGGTAGGCGCTACCGATCAATGCAAACTAGAACTAGTAGACATTCCAAAAGCTTCTTCCCTCTTGCGATCAACTTCTTAAACACCTAACCTATAATTCCATTACAACAAGCTGGCAATTTTTTGACTTGAGTTCGTTGTCACATTTCTGTGGGGCCAATTATGTATTACTCGTGCACTCACTGTTGTTGTCTCGCCATGCTGCACTATTTGCATATACTGGCCACTCGTGCCAGAGTAGCATCTGCTCCATTTGCACACTGATTGAGGAGTATCTGTAACATTTGCACAACCAGCATTGTCCCAGATTATCGCACTACTCGTCACTTTAAACCACATACAATCCTTGAAGTCTCAGCGCCCTTTGCACAATGGTCATTGCACCGGACTATTGCAATATTAGTCATTCGAACTGCTCTAAGTGCTAGAGGACTCTGTATCTTTTTGCACAATTGTTTTTTGTCAATGTCTTTATGTCTCCAAAGTGTTCTGTAAATTGACTGTCTGTTGTACTAGAGCGGCTCCAACTACCGGAGACAAATTCCTTGTGTGTTTTGGACATACTTGGCAAATAAAGATGATTCTGATTCTGATTCTGATGAACAGCTTTCAAAATCTTGCAGAGGACCTGTCAAAGTGAGAATGGGGACACAGACACCAAGGCATACATTTGGAATATTTCTACAGAGTTTGCAAGATATAAAAACGGACATGTTATCTTCTGTTAACCCGTCCACAAGTTCTGGCGCTTGCAGTTCCTCTCAACGCCATTGGGTGGAGCCTCATGCAACTCGGTGGATATTAACCACATAGTCTTCCCCAACCATTTGGTCCGGGAAGGGGTCTTTTGAAGACAGGAATCAAGATTTGACGGGAAGCTGCTAATTAGGTGAAGGTCCACTTGACGTACACCAGGCATTGCCCTAGTCGCCGCTACAGCTGTAATATAACAAAGAGTGAAAAATTTAAGGGGGTCTGAAAACTTTCTGTGCCCACTGTATGTGCTTCAAGCAAACACTTCCTGATTGGAGCACCTTTAAAGTGTCCACCAAGGCCTGTGCAAAAAGAAATCTTTCCTGGATTCTTCATCTGATTGATGCTACACTGCTATACATTACACGACACGACACTAATTTAGTTTTCTTTTCCCATACAATAAATAACATACTGTGTCTTCAAGTTATAAAGATTGCATCTCCTCTATTATTGCAGAATAAATCATGAATTCATGTGATGATGTTGTATCAGATGGCCAAATTACAAAAATTTCACTCACCATCCAATGAAGGTAAAACAGAATACAATAATTGGAATTTAATAACGTGAAAGAAAAAGTAGCGCGGTGGTCCTGGTGTGTGTAAATACAGGATGACACTGTAGTATTTTTCCACAGGATTTCAACAACAGTTGGTACAAAGACACCAGTGGTTTAACTGAGAATCATGTTTTCCTTAAGTTATGAAAAACAATTACAAAAATAAATGAAAAAAGACAGGATCGGTACAAATACTGGATATTTAATTGTTGCACAAACATATTTATTGTACAGTAATCAATAACAGTGTTATTGGTTTATTACAAAAATCTCATTAAAACAAAGTTAAAATGACAATTATAGAGACATTCTGCCAATTGCAAATATATCAAAATCTCATTAAAACAAAAAGAAAATGATAATTATAGAGAAATTCTGCCAAATTACAAAAAAAAAAGAAAAGAAAATATCAAAAACTATATCTAATTTTCGAGGGTCTATTGTGGTTACATTACTTGAATACATTTAAAACAAAAACAAAAACCTGCAACCTACATCGACATCAATGTCAGTAATGGCCACGACAACACTAAATAATAATAAATAAGTAAAATATTAAATGTAGCAAACCATCAAGTTGGTTTAGACATTCTGGGTATTAATTGTGATGTTTTAATTGAAAAACTGTCTAAAAGTAATCCATCCATTCTCAATACCGCTTATCCTGGTTAGGGTCTCAGGGTACTGGAGCCTATCCCGGATGACTTCGGGCGAAAGGCGGATTACACCCTAATCTGGTCGTCAGTCAGTCGCAGGGCACATATAGACACGGACAACCAGTCTAAAAGTAATATTTTTTATAAAGTACACCCAATGCCCATATTTTGTCTCCATGGATATTATTCTGATCTAGAAACAGTCACAATGAGAACAAATTTGACCCCTGTGTTCAACCAACAATTTAGTACAAAGATTTGGCCATCTGCATTTTAATTAAAACAGCTCGCAAACACTTGCCGTAGTTTAACTGAATAGAATGTTTCGACAAGCTATGGACTGAAACAGCACATCAAATTTTTATTTAATGTTTTTGCCTCAATGCAGCAGCATGTTTGCTGCTTTTTTTTGTCAAACCTTATTTCCATGTACGGTACAGTATATACAATTCCAATACAATGGAACAAACTCTGATTTAAAAAATGAAGACATACATACCAATAAAATAAATGGATTAAAAGGTAAATTGCTGATTTGACTTTCATTGATTAAGCCTTTTCCCCTAAAGAAAAATCTCAACGTGCACAGCAACCGTAATCCTGGGGTTATTTTTCTGATATTTTCAGAGGTTGAAGTTGTCATGAGTAGAGATGTCCACATACATTTTAGTGACAATTGATTACAGTTTTTGGACTTTAAGCAGCATTAAGCTTTTTCTCAAGTGAGTTCCTATGGGGAGAAAAAGGCTTAACGTGGACAGCATCTCAATTACTGGGATTATCGTTTTGATAATTTCAGAAGTTAAAGTGGGCACGAGTCAAGATGTACATAAATTTTGGCGATGATTGATCAGTTTTTCAGAAATTAACGGCTCTTAGAAAACTGCACTTGATCGAGTGACATCATGCATGCTGTGACCGGAGGATTACAATTTCAACATTTAGCACTCACATCGGTCGATGGAGTCTTTAGAGACTTCCATCGTGATCCTCTCGCTCATCGACGAACAACTTCACACTACATGTTTGGAGTTTGAATGTTCTCCCAGTGCCTGCATGGGTTTTCTCCCGGCAATCCGGTTTCCTCCCACATCCCAAAAACATGCATGCTAGGTTAATTGACGACTCTAAACTGTCCGTAGGTGTGACTGTGAGAGCGAATGGTTGTTTGTATGTGCCCTGCGATTGGCTGGCAACCAGTTCAGGGTGTACCCCGCCTCCTGCCCGATGATAGCTGGGATTGGCTCCAGCACGCCCGCGACCCTAGTGAGGAGAAGCGGCTCAGAAAATGGATGGATGAAGATCTTGAGAAACAGTTGCAATTAAGAGCATATCCCATGTTAAAACCACTTGCACCAATTTACCACTGTGAGAAATGCACTTGACTTATACAAGGCCCTTTGACCCTTGACAAGCTGTGTTGGGCTGGATACTGCTGACCATGAACATGGCAAACAAATCTATATCTTAGCATAGCACAAAACATACCTTGTTGAGGATTTATGTCAGAATAAATTACGTGGCTGCCCACAGGGTACATGTGACTAAATCTCCTTCAGCACTTGAGAGGCTAAAAAGATTTGTGTGGCTAAAGTTCAGAATTTAGTCTTACCTCTAATATTTAAAAAGTATCAATGTCATCAAAACATGGCGGAATTGATGACACAGAGGGTAGTTTTTATTTTATTACATATTGACGAATGAAGAAAAAATGAGTTGCATCAAGCAACAAGTCAAAAGGGCTCTTTTTTTCACCCAGGGCTAAAGAGTAGGTGCTTGAGCACCACTTGGGGTCTAAGTGTGCACGAACCTGTTTTTGGCATTACATGGTCTTGACCATCAGATAGATTATGCTATTGCTGTTTTAATGTGAAAATGTTATGCTACTGTTAATCATTATAATGTTATAGTGCAGGGGTCACCAACATTTTTGAAGCTGAGAGCTACTTCTTGGGTACTGATTAATGCGAAGGGCTACCAGTTTGACACACACTTCTGAAATGACAAATTTGCTCAAATTACCTTCAATAATATGTTTTTATTATGTCATTATTAATAATAATGATATTAATTTATTTGAAGACACTGATCATGTGAATTATGTCTCATAATAATTAGAAGACATAAAAATCAATATGCAACACTATTTCTATAAAGCTCCGCCAGTGTTTACATTTTCATGTGATCATTTCTACAGTGCGGCACGGTGGACGACTGGTTAGAGCGTCAGCCTCACAGTTCTGAGGAGCCGGGTTCAATCCCCGGCCCCACCTGTGTGGAGTTTGCATGTTCTCCCCGTGCCTGCGTGGGTTTTCTCCGGGCACTCCGGTTTCCTCCCACATCCCAAAAACATGCATTAATTGGAGACTCTAAATTGCCCGTAGGCATGACTGTGAGTGCGAATGGTTGTTGGTTTGTATGTACCCTGCGATTGGCTGGCAACCAGTTCAGGGTGTACCCCGCCTCCTGCCTGATGACAGCTGGGATAGGCTCCAGCACGCCCGCGACCCTAGTGAGGAGAAGCGGCTCAGAAAATGGATGGATGGATGGCATTTCTACAGTGTTTCTAGAAAATCACAATGTCACATGACTTGTAAGCTATTTTTTTAGAACAAGGTTTGGTGTCCTTGGGGCCAACCTGGTGCCTGCGGGCACTGCATTGGTGACCCCTGTTATAGATCTTTTTTACTCGGGTGTTACTCAAGTCTTTATATTTCTGAATTGTGAATAAAAAAAGGTAGGAAATCCACTCAAAAAAATTATTCTTGGCACAGATTAACACAAAGCATTATTTCTGAGTAAACCGTAACTGAAAGTAATGCAGCCCTATGGGGGGCACAAGTCAGTGCAAACTGTAGGCCGGTCCCAAGCCCGGATAAATGCAGAGGGTTGCGTCAGGAAGGGCATCCGGCTTAAAACCTTGCCAAACAAATATGAGCGTTCATCCAAAGAATTCCATACCGGATCGGTCGTGGCCCGGGTTAACAACGTCCGCCACCGGCGCCGTCAACCTGCAGGGCGCTGTTGGAAATTCAGCTACTGTGGGTCGAAGTCAAAGTCAAAGAAGAAGAAGAAGAAGAAGAGGTGGAAAGCGGGTTCTTCGGCAGAAAGAGAAGAGGAAAACACAGAGCCTAGAACTGAATGTGGGGACTTTGAATGTTGGGACTATGACAGGAAAATCCCGGGAGTTGGTTGACATGATGATTAGGAGAAAGGTTGATATATTGTGTGTCCAGGAGACCAGGTGGAAAGGCAGTAAGGCTAGAAGTTTAGGGGCAGGGTTTAAATTATTTTACCATGGTGTAGATGGGAAGAGAAATGGAGTCGGGGTTATTTTAAAAGAAGAGTTGGCTAAGAATGTCTTGGAGGTGAAAAGAGTATCAGATCGAGTGATGAGGCTGAAATTTGAAATTGAGGGTGTTATGTGTAATGTGATTAGTGGCTATGCCCCACAGGTAGGATGTGACCTAGAGGTGAAAGAGAAATTCTGGAAGGAGCTAGATGATGTAGTTCTGAGCATCCCAGACAGAGAGAGAGTCGTAATTGGTGCAGATTGTAATGGACATGTTGGTGAAGGTAATAAGGGTGATGAAGAAGTGATGGGTAAGTACGGTATCCAGGAAAGGAACTTGGAGGGACAGATGGTGGTAGACTTTGCAACAAGGATGCAAATGGCTGTAGTGAACACTTTTTTCCAGAAGAGGCACGAACATAGGGTGACCTACAAGAGCGGAGGTAGAAGCACACAGGTGGATTACATCTTGTGCAGACGATGTAATCTGAAGGAGGTTACCAACTGTAAGGTAGTGGTAGGGGAGAGTGTGGCTAGACAGCATAGGATGGTGGTGTGTAAGATGACTCTGGTGGTGGGGAGGAAAATTAGGAAGACAAAGGCAGAGAAGAGAACCATGTGGTGGAAGCTGAGACAGGACGAGTGTTGTGCAGCTTTTCGGGAAGAGGTGATACAGGCTCTCGGTGGACGGGAAGAGGTTCCAGAAGACTGGACCACTGCAGCCAAGGTGATCAGAGAAGCAGGCAGGAGAGTACTTGGTGTATCTTCTGGCAGGAAAGGAGAGAAGGAGACTTGGTGGTGGAACCTCACAGTACAGGAAATCATACAAGGAAAACGGTTAGCTAAGAAGAAGTGGGACACTGAGAGGACCGAGGAGAGGCGAAAGGAATACATTGAGATGCGACACAGGGCAAAGGTAGAGGTGGCAAAGGCAAAACAAGAGGCATATGATGACATGTATGGCAGGTTGGACACTAAAGAAGGAGAAAAGGATCTATACAGGCTGGCCAGACAGAGGGATAGAGATGGGAAGGATGTGCAGCAGGTTAGGGTGATTAAGGATAGAGATGGAAATGTGTTGACTGGTGCCAGCAGTGTGCTAGGTAGATGGAAAGAATACTTCGAGGAGTTGATGAATGAGGAAAATGATAGAGAAGGGAGAGTAGAAGAGGCAAGTGTGGTGGACCAGGAAGTGGCAATGATTAGTAAGGGGGAAGTTAGAAAGGCATTAAAGAGAATGAAAAATGGAAAGGCAGTTGGTCCTGATGACATTCCTGTGGAGGTATGGAAGCATCTAGGAGAGGTGGCTGTGGAGTTTTTGACCAGCTTGTTCAATAGAATTCTAGTGCGTGAGAAGATGCCTGAGGAATGGAGGAAAAGTGTACTGGTGCCCATTTTTAAGAACAAAGGTGATGTGCAGAGCTGTGGCAACTATAGAGGAATAAAGTTGATGAGCCACACAATGAAGTTATGGGAAAGAGTAGTGGAGGCTAGACTCAGGACAGAAGTGAGTATTTGCAAGCAACAGTATGGTTTCATGCCTAGAAAGAGTACCACAGATGCATTATTTGCCTTGAGGATGTTGATGGAAAAGTACAGAGAAGGTCAGAAGGAGCTACATTGTGTCTTTGTAGATCTAGAGAAATGACAGAGTACCCAGAGAAATGACAGAGTACCCAGAGAGGAACTGTGGTACTGCATGCGGAAGTCTGGAGTGGCAGAGAAGTATGTTAGAATAATACAGGACATGTACGAGGGCAGCAGAACAGCGGTGAGGTGTGCTGTCGGTGTGACAGAAGAATTTAAGGTGGACGTGGGACTGCATCAGGGATCAGCCCTGAGCCCGTTCCTTTTTGCAGTGGTGATGGATAGGCTGACAGATGAGGTTAGACTGGAATCCCCGTGGACCATGATGTTTGCAGATGACATTGTGATCTGCAGTGAAAGCAGGGAGCAGCTGGAGGAACAGTTAGAAAGATGGAGGCATGCACTGGAAAGAAGAGGAATGAAGATTAGCCGAAGTAAAACAGAATATATGTGCATGAATGAGAGGGGTGGTGGGGGAAGAATGAGGCTACAGGGAGAAGAGATGGCAAAGGTAGAGGACTTTAAATACTTGGGCTCAACCGTCCAGAGCAATGGTGAGTGTGGTCAGGAAGTGAAGAAACGGGTCCAAGCAGGTTGGAACGGGTGGAGGAAGGTGTCAGGTGTGTTATGTGACAGAAGAGTCTCTGCTAGGATGAAGGGCAAAGTTTATAAAACAGTGGTGAGGCCAGCCATGATGTATGGATTAGAGACAGTGGCACTGAAGAGAAAACAGGAAGCAGAGCTGGAGGTGGCGGAAATGAAGATGTTGAGGTTCGCTCTCGGAGTGACCAGGTTGGATAAAATTAGAAATGAGCTCATCAGAGGGACAGCCAAGGTTCGATGTTTTGGAGACAAAGTTAGAGAGAGCAGACTTCAATGGTTTGGACACGTCCAGAGGAGAGAGAGTGAGTATATTGGTAGAAGGATGATGAGGATGGAGCTGCCAGGCAAGAGAGCTAGAGGAAGACCAAAGAGAAGGTTGATGGATGTCGTGAGGGAAGACATGATGGCAGTTGGTGTTCGAGAGGAGGATGCAGGAGATAGGCTCTCATGGAAAAGGATGACGCGCTGTGGCGACCCCTAACGGGACAAGCCGAAAGGAAAAGAAGAAGAAGAAGAAACCGTAACTGAAAGTGATAAAATGAAGTTTATTTCTAATTAAGTTGTATGTCTAATGTATTGACATAAATTAATTCTGATAAAGTTGAACGTTTTCATGTCAATTATTTCAACCACTTAGTTTTGTTTTATGATGTTTATTTGTTCATAGCAAGTCTGTAAAATGTACAATGATGGTACAGTTTCTTTTTACCTAACTGTACATGTCAAGCTTTTGGTTTCTTTAATTTCATTGGATAACGCACCTTTAATGTCCAATTAGGTAGTAGTCGGCGTAGTTTAACTTGGAACGTTCTCAAAAGAGCAGTCCAATGATTGTCCATTTTGCACTGTGGCTCAAAACAGGGAGCCAAGCCAATGCCAAACATCCAATTCTCGTAAAAATATAACAAGTGGATGCAGAGTCTACTCGTTCGTTTTGGATTATTTGCAACCGATTTAAAGTGAGTACTTGATGTATTTTCTTGTTGTGCTCAGAGGAATGTTTTGTATAGTAAAGAAAAATGCTAATTATGATTAGCGACGTAGCATGCTAATGTTAATCCTCGCGTTTTGTTTGCCTCTTGTATGCAAAGTATGGAGGTTAAAATACGATTCAAAACTAAAGACAGACTTTTTAATGTATAGCGAACTATGGATACTCTGTTTGGACTCTGCTGTGGATACAAAGTAGTCTCTCTCGTCTGGTTTGAGCTTTGGCTAAGCTGCTTTGGTGAGTGGCTTGCAATGCATGGAGTGGTCGCTTCTCTTGCCGCCAGCAGTATCTATCGCCAGAACTGGGGATTTGTGAGTACCATTCTCAAACAGTTGCATCTGCATTTTATTTTGTGCTTGTATTGCAATTGAAGCAGCCTATTTTTTTTTTTTATCTCCTAAAATGTTTATTCTTACATTTGAATTTACTGATTGTCTTGGTTACCTTAACAACAATAATAATAATACTAATGCACACCACTTATGTAGCGCTTTGCAAGGCACTCGGATGCATTACAATAATAAATAAATAAGGTTTATAAGCAAATTTCATTCATCTTTGTGGGATTTATAAAGCCGGCGGCACGGTGGACGACTGGTTAGAGCGTCTACCTCACAGTTCTGAGGACCAGGGTTCAATCCCCGGCCCCGCCTGTGTGAAGTTTGCATGTTCTCCCCGTGCCTGCGTGGGTTTTCTCCGGGCACTCCGATTTCCTCCCACATGCCAAAAACATGCATGGTAGGTTAATTGACGACTCTAAATTGCCCGTAGGTGTGAATGTGAGTGGTAATGGTTGTTTGTTTGTATGTGCCCTGCGATTGGCTGGCAACCAGTTCAGGTTGTACCCCGCCGCCTGCTCCAGCACGCCCTTGTGAGGAGAAACTGCTCAAAATGGATGGATGAATGGATTTATAAAGCCATTTATACATTTCCTACGAACTGGAGTCACCATAATGTGTAATTTCCTTCAACGTTTTCGGTTTAGTCTTTTGTTGAATCTCCTGTTTACAAAGTTGATTTACAGTTTTGTATGCGATACAATGTTGTTGTCGTCACCATGGTAACGAGTGTATCCGGTCACGTTTGAGTTGGTAAGATAAAGCCCAGTGATTGTAAAAGACAGGATGCGGTGGTATCGGAATACAAAGCTTTATTGTCGTAGTTTGACATAGTGCAATCGTCAAAGACCAAATTTGTCTTGTTGTCTGATCCAGGCATTACGTGTTGTCTGTCTCAGACGTGTTGTCCGGTCCACACCGCCGACATGTTTTTTTTTCAAAATAACTTTATTGGTGGTCAGATATTAACAGTACTAGGGTCAAAAGACACGTGACAAGGCTAAAAATAAACTAGCTTTTGGATTCAAATATTCTGTACACGATAGCAATGTGGAGTAAATGTCTTTTGCGGAGCCGATCGATGATGGATCCTCGAATTATGTCATTAAAGCCGATCATCAGGCAACCATTATCACTGTACTGTGATAGTCTGTGGTGGGGTGTCGTTCATTCAAATTGGGGAGACTGGCGGCGGTGGGGAGAGACGGTCACGAGGCAATGATGACCTGCACCCGTCACCCCCTGCCCAGCCCAACCAGAAGGATCTGCTAATGTATGTAGTGCATTAAAAATCTGCAAAAAGACAAGTTTTTGTCTGCATCTCGTGACAAGACACATCCTTTTAGATTCTTACGCTGAGACATAATTATTAGGTTTATCAGTCGCCTGACATTGTTGGTGGCACTCCGACCTTTAATAAAACCTCTATCGCTGAGTCCAAAATTGTACATATATTCATCTCATATTCGGGATGACTGTGATTGTCTGGTATTTTTTTAATTTGAGCGGTCTATGGTTGGATTAAGGTCTCTATTAAAGTCCCTCCCGATAATAATTGTTGAATTAGCTGACAAATTGTGAAAAAAGTGTGTGAATAAAAGCTGTTGCGTCAATATTAGGGGCGTATACATGAACTAATGTGTATGATTTTCTAAATATAGTCGTATGAACAATTATATATCAGCTTTCTGCGTCAATTATTGTGTTATTTAGTAGGCTTTACACGATCAGGATTTTTCAGGCCAATCACCGATCAGCGAGTTTAAAAAAAACGATAACCGATCACTGTTGCAATGTCTATTTAAATGACCTGTTCATTTACTGCATATACTTGTGTACTTAATTGCTCCAAAAATTATATTTGCAATAAATAATGTATCTTTGTTCATCTATTTATGCCATAGTGACAGACAGAACAAATGAATGGTCTTCTATTAGATGGCAGGAAGTACAGACAGTAATTAATGTATCCACTTTTCGTGACATTTTTGTTTGTTGGTGTGCCGTGAGATTTTTCAATTGTAAAATATGTTCCTTGGCTCCATAAAGGTTGGCAATTACTGCTCTAGTCAGGTCATGTATTATAATCAGTGAGGTCAAACCAACATTACAACATGACAGAAAGAATGGGTGCGAACTTACTGTAATTAAAATACTTTACCCATGCATTTTCTGAGCCGCTTCTCCTCACTAGGGTTGCGGGCGTGCTGGAGCCTATCCCAGCTATCATCGGGCAGGAGGCGGGGTACACCCTGAACTGGTTGCCAGCCAATCACAGGGCACATACAAACAAACAACCATGCGCACTCACATTCACACCTACGGGCAATTTAGAGTTGTCAATTAACCTACTATACATGTTTTTGGGATGTGGGAGGAAATCGGAGTGCCAGAGAAAACCCATGCAGGCATGGGGAGAACATGCAAACTCCACACAGGTGGGGCCGGGGATTGAACCCCGGTCCTCAGAACTGTGAGGCCGACGCTCTAACCAGTCGGTCACCGTGCCGCTAAATTACTTCACCCACCCCAAAACTTTAGAGCATGAATTCGATAGAATGGTGGCATGTTTACGTACAACCGTTAGTGCTACCACTAGCTTGCTCGGCTACATAACGTTTTGTTGCCGGCTTGCGAGCCGTATCGTATTAAAAGTACGTGAACATACCTCAAGCAAGCCTTAAACGAACGTCCTCTACTGTCCTGAGCACCGGTGACCACCAACACCTTTACCCCTATTTTGTCCTTGTAATACAGTCGGCGCGATCCACTCTTGTTGTTGTCGCCACGGTAACGAGTGTATCCGGTCGCATTTGACAAGATAAAGCCCAATGATCGTAAAAAACGGGATGCGGTGGTATCAGAATACAAGATTTTATTGCAGTATCTGACATCTGAAAGAGCAAATTTGTCTTGTAGTCTGCCAGGCATTACGTGTTGTCAGTCTCAGATGTGTTGTCTGTCCCACACCGCCGATGTTTTTTTTTAAATTTATTTTTAAAATGTATTTTTAGTAACTTTATTGGCCATCAGATATTTACAGTACTATGTCAAAAGATGCACGACAAGGCTAAAAATAAACTAGCTTTTGGATTCAAATATACTGTGCACGATGGCGACGCGGAGTAAATGTCTTTTGCGGAGCCGATCATTGACGTCATTGATCGGATCGGCCAATTATGACATTGAAGCCGATCAGCATAAAATGCTAATTATCGGCTGATACCAATTAGGCTGATAAAATCGGTGTAAAGTCTACTATTTAGTGTTAAAAATAGTCTACTATGAATTAGTATTGAGACTCCTCTTTGTCTGCTCGTATAGCTAGCTGAAAAAGTCTGACTGAAATTCAAATCGGAAAGATAATTTTCGTCTGATTTAGAGAAAAGGGGTTTCTTGTATGAAAAAGACGAAACAGTTGACCGTCTACATATAGTTTGTCCACAACCAGTGAGGCGTGTTTTCCTAGTTGCCGGTAGTTCTTCATTAGCGGGTACAGGACTTTGCGTTGCTCGTTGATTTTGCGTGGGAACTGGTCCTTCATCCCGAACTGGGTACCCTTCAGCTCCCGTCCTTTCGACTTTACAAAGACTTTCCGCTGGAAATGTGCGAATTTTGCAATTATTGCACGGGGATGATTCCCTGCTCACGGTCCTCCTAGCCTGTGTACTCGATGGAAGGTAATGTTGGTGAGTGTCTCCTATGGGATTTTCAGTGCTGTCGATGAAGTTTTTTTGCTTGAGCCTCTGGATTATCGTGTGTACTCTCGGAAATGCCGGGAAAAAAGAGGTTATCCCGCATGCTTCTTGAATGTAAGTCCAGCATTGCTTTGATTTTTTTTTATTTATTTATTTTTTAAATGTATTTATTCCCCCACCCCCCTTTTTCTTTCTTGAGAACTTCAACCTCAGTTGTTGTCACTTTCATGGCTGAATGAAGTTCGGCATTGTCTTCTTTCAGCTATTTGACTTGCTGCTGCGTAAATTCCAAGATGGTTTTGAGTTCCTTAATCTTTTAGTGCAATAAATAGTGTATTGATAGCTTCTTGTCTATGGAAGAGAGGAATTGAATATGGGCGTCTGGTGAGCTGGATTATAGATGGACGAATTAGCCTTCCGTATTTTCAGCGGGTTGCTGTGGTCGTCATGGTGGGATCCACTAGCTTGCATGATGAAGCGTTCGAAAGTTTTGTGGATGAAATCTTCGAGTGGCTCCATGATGGTACTTTGCCGTCATCAGGGATTGTAGATAAAGAGGAAAATTAAATCTCTGGGTTGCTAATCTGATCTCACAGCGTTGCCGCCAAGTTTCGTCTAGGAAATCTCGCAGTGTCAGAGCGTGTCACGGTGTCCTGCCTCTGCGTGGTCCGTCCTGCCTCCTCGCGGTCATAAGGCATTTATAACTATGTTACACATTCATAAAAATGAAAAAGTGACACTCATCATTAATTGTGACATACGTGGTCTTGGATTACGAAGTACAATGAACAATCTTAAATAGCGGCATAAGAATAACTTGTTACATACAGTAGCAGAAGGCATATTCAGTTACTGTCATACTTGTTTTTTTATATTATTGTTTCATATCTATGGGGTAGAAATGTTTTTTATACAAACAAATATTTACTGTAGTTATTACTTTACTACTGCGCTAATTTATATTAGTGACAGACTATGTCGCATTGCTATTTACGACATGCAAATTCATGTTATGTCGCCACCATAGGAACAGAAGTTGTCATAAACCAAACACAGAGAGTCCCTTTATTTCTATTTCCATTATTTCTTACTGGGAAGATATGGTAAACCAGTGTCAGTGTGAATTTCTGTTTAAATATTGCAGTAGATATAATAGCAGGAAGTTTAATTTATAAAAAAAAAATAATAATAAAATTGCCACATTTTAGAACAATGATTTACACAGGGGCGGCACGGTGACCGACTGGTTAGAGCGTCAGCCTCACAGTTCTGAGGACCCGGGTTCAATCCTCGGCCCCGCCTGTGTGGAGTTTGCATGTTCTCCCCGTGCCTGCGTGGGTTTTCTCCGGGCACTCCGGTTTCCTCCCACATCCCAAAAACATGCATTAATTGGAGACTCTAAATTGGCAGTAGGTGTGACTGTGAGTGCGAATGGTTGTTTGTTTGTATGTGCCCTGCGATTGGCTGGCAACCAGTTCAGGGTGTACCCTGCCTCCTGCCCAATGATACCTGGGATAGGCTCCAGCACGCCCGCGACCCTCGTGAGGAGAAGCGGCTCAGAAAATGGATGGATGGATGGATTTACACAGGTTGAGAGACACAGAATTTGGTACTCTTGGTCACAAAAAAATGCTTTTATTCACACTGCCAAAGATTAGAAGAACAAGATACAAGCCTCTATAATATCCATCATGTGCATGTTCCTTTCAGACACAGAACAGAGTGACATGGGCTTAATGACACTGTGAATTATGTTATGTCATTGCTTTTTGCATTTTCACTTTTTCCATGTCCATGTCAGCATGACAATAGAAACCTTCTCAAAGGTTTTTCTCAGGGAAGTCTCGATAATAATAGGAACCTCAACTTTCCCCGATGACTCTTTTTGATGGAAAATAGCCATCTATTTAGACAAAAAGATTGTGGATACCATGTACTCCCGTAAGGAACAGCACTGCTAATAAAATGCTTGAGGAGTTAAGTGTGTGTGTGTATGTGTGTTCGCGTTTTGTGAGAAAGTAATCCTTGTTTCTATGTCCTTTAAGGTTCATGTGTTTTACATTGGAGCTTTACAGGTTTTCCCTTGTTGTGTTTTACCTTACATTATGTATACATCTATTTTTTATTTTTTTTTGGAAAGCTTTGTATGTTGGCAGAGATTTTCGCACAACAAAACATTACATTACATTACATTATAAAAAAAGCTTAACAAAGCGGCAGGCCCAGACCTTGTGTCCCCATCCTGCCTCAAAGTCTACGCGGACCAGCTCGCTCCAGTCTTCATACACATCTTCAATAGATCTCTGGAACTGTGCGAAGTACCATCCTGTTTCAAACGGTCCACCATCATCCCAGTCCCCAAGAAACCTGCAATCTCTGGTCTGAATGGTTTCACGCCTGTCGCCCTGACATCTGTGGTTATGAAGTCCTTTGAACGCCTCGTGCTGGACCACCTCAAGAGTGTCACAGGTCCCCTGCTGGACCCCCTGCATATACCCTACCGAGCCAACAGGTCTGCGGATGATGCAGTCAACATGGGACTGCACTTCATCATAGAACACCTCGGCGGAGAGGTAACCTACGCGAGGATCTTGTTCGTGGACTTCAGCTCTGCGTTCAACACCATCATCCCCGAACTCCTCTCCTCCAAGCTTCTCCAGCTCAGTGTCTCGCCTGCAATCTGCCAGTAGATTTACAGCTTCCTGACGGGCAGGACACAGCAGGTGAGGCTGGGGGACACCACCTCATGAGGACCCAGAACATGCTGCTAAATCTCAACTCAACTTTGTTTATATAGCACTTTAACACCAATCGCAGCTGTAACAGTGCTGTCTATAAAATATAAAAGAAAATCTAAATAATAATAATACAATCATTAAATAATAACAAATATTATTAGAGCTAAACTATACAAGGCCATCCCTTTAGATTTCTGTTTAGAATACAGGAGGCACAGTTTTTCTCCTCTAGTTGCACTTGTTGTGTGAAACTGTTAGTAGATGAGAGAGAGGAGCAGGATTGAAGTTTACAACGACCAGTATGAAGTAGGCTTTACACGATCATCATTTTTGGGGGCGATCAGCGAGTTTAAAAAAACTGATAACCGATCCGATCACAAGATGGAGCAATGTCAATTTAAATGACTTGTTCATTTACTGTATATACTTGTGCACTGTATACCGAGTATCTTCAAAAGTGTTCTCTAGTCCAGTGATTCCCATGGCACATTAGTGTGCCATGAGTGATCTTTAGGTGTGCTGGGGGAAATGATCAACATTTACTTAACTGCTCAAAAAATTATTTATTAACAAGAAATAATGTATCTTTGTTCCTTTGTTTATGCCAATGAGGCATAGTGACAGACAGAACAAATAAATGCTCTTCTATTTTGTCTTTTTGTGACATTTGTGTTTGTTGGTGTGCCCTGAGATTTTCCAATTGTAAAATATGTGCCTTCACTCCATAAAGGTTGGAAATCACTGCTCTAGTCAGGTCATGTATTCTAATCAATCAGGTCAAACCAACATTACAACATGACATAAATTAATGGGTGCTAACTTACTGTAATTGAATTACTTTATTGTAATTAAATTACTTCACACACACACAAACTTTAGAGCATGAGTCGACATAACGCAATAGCGTGATAGTTACACAGCGCGCCGGTCATGCACTGTATGGGCTTCCTGTTCATTACGGTCTGGTTTAGTCAGTGGAGTGCTCTCAAGAACCAGTCTTATACTGTATTTCATTTTTTATTCACTTTATTTACCTTTAGCGATCAGCACACAGCTAGCATCTATTTGGCATGCAACTGCAGTGTTCTTCGTGTCCTTTTCTTTGGTTCTTTTTGACACAATATTTTTACAGTGCCTTTTGTGTTCTGACTGCGACATCACAGTTGGATAAAATTGTACCTTTATAACAAGATGACAAACTTGTTTGTCTTTTTTAAATTTTTTAATTAATGCCTTATGTTTTTGTTACTCACAAGAAATGGCAAGTTTGAACTGAGATCTATTCATATTTGTGTTTGAAATTGCCTTACTAGAAATGTTTGTAGACAAGAAAATGCAATTTCCTGCTTTATGCACACAATGTCAATTTACGAAAAATACTGTTGATTATCTAAAATACTTGATGAGTAATTGCAGCACTAGTGGATGCAAATTAATATTTGTGACAGGTCTGTTTAATGTCACTTCAGAAACAAAGTGAGAAAGGTAAGTCATACCATAGCTATTTCAGAGAATAGCTGAAAACCTATCAGTTTTAATGGGGAAATAAACTAAGCTCACGCCTTGACGATTGGCTTTGCAGGTGCAAATTTTGATCTGTCCCCAAGTTTCCTTATAAAGGTTCAATGCACTTGTTTATCAAATTTGTTTTGATAAGTAAATGTGGCTTTTAAAAGATATAATATATATAAATGCAGTATATATTATATACATCCATCCATCCATTTTCTGAACCACTTACCCTCACTAGGTAACACCCACATTCACACCTACAGGCAATTTAGAGTCTTCAATCAACCATGTCTCAATTTGAGGCTTGACTCGGGACTTGGAACTCTCGACTTGGTACTTGACTCGGGACTTGAGGGCAAAGACTTGAGACTTACTTGTGACCTGCAAAGCAATGACTTGGTCCCACCTCTGGTGGTTACCAGTGAGAAAGCAAGTGTTTGTTACTGCACTCAAGGGAAAATAAAGAGAGTCGTGCTAACACCATGTACCGAAGCCTCACTCATTTCTCATGACACCCATTCTCGGAAAAAAACTTTTAAGCGCATAATATCACAGCTTTTCGTCCTTGTAACATTATGCCTTCATTTATCTACCGGTATTTAAAACAAAAATTGTCAATGGAAACCAAAAACAACTTTTTTTTTTACTCCTTTCTCTTGACAATACATTGACTGCTTATATTTGAGACTTTTTGTTTTTAGAAGTGAATGTGATCTTTATCAATTTTCCGGGAAACCAAAGTCTCCTGTATGGAATTCTAGGGAAAAAACAAACAAACAAACAAACAAACAAACAAACTAAAGAACCCTAAAAGAAGGGGACGAGGGTCTATATGGGAGGAGGAGGATAAAGCTGCCATGCTGCTTGTGTTCTGATTCTAATTAGAGCTGCACCCTCTGTTTCTCCCACGACTGCTCCCATTGCCAGAGGACATGCACCTTGTACATACTTTCTGGGAGAAGGAGGAGTCTCGTAGCTTCATCCCCAATGACGGTGTTGCGAGTAGTCGAGCAAGAGAGAGAGAGTGAGAGAGCGTGATGGAGAGAGACGGGACGAGTGAGCGCTGATGAGCCGGAGTATGGATGGCCAGCGAGACGCTGTGCGAGTCAGCCAGAGAAGACAGTGAAAGTACAAGAAGCTCCCATCAGGAGAAGAGCATGTGAGCCTGAGCTCACCTCCGGCAATTCTCAAGTCTGACACGTTGGAAAAAGACAGAAGGAGGAGGAGGATTGGCGAAGAACTGAAGACACTATAGCGGCTTTCCTCTGGTAAACGGGCACACTAAAAAGGAGGGCTGTAAGCATCCGTCCGTCCAGCAGCACAGAGGAGCACTGTGTCTTCTTGTGCCTGCCAACTTCACACAACCCCACTGTTTTGTTTTCATAGGTTTTGCCACTCTTACACTCTCAATAATGATCCCTCGGGTTCTTCTGCTCCTGTGGATCTTCGGACACGGTAGGATTTTACACATTTGAAGTTATTTGTTTGCCTCATTTTAATTGAGTGTGACGGCTGGGTGACTTACTGGAATGCGTAGGTTTGACTTCTCCCTTTCATGCCATGTCTGATTGTGCGTGCTAGCATGTGGGATTTTTTATACTTAGATGTGCACTCTTAAGTCTAAGACAGGAGGGATCTTTAAGTCTCCTGTTTTGTCTTTTCCCCGATTCTGCGCTTTTCTCCGTCACTCCGTCATTGCAGTCAAAGCCGACAAGTTAAATACTCTCTCTGTGAGGTTGGTATTCCTGTCACATAGAGACACACACACACACACACGCAAAGCCCTCTAACCCCAGTCCAGTCAAGCGTTTACTCTTGAGCCACATTGCTTTGAATTGACAGCCCTTTCCCATTGAGTCCAGCAAACGGGCATTCTGGCAGAAAGAAAAGAGAGAGAAAGCGTTTTAGAATTCACATTACTCAGGCTCTTTTTTTTTTTTATTATTGCTTTTGGACAGCTCAGTTTGTGGTCAGAATAAAGGTGGACTTGATGGCTTTCCAGTTTGCCACTGGGTGGTTGTTGCAAAAAAAAAAAAGAAAAAAAAGAAAAAAGAGGAACGCCTTCTGCCTGGTCCAGCTTACTGTCTCCGGGACTATTCACACTGCTGCCACCTGTTTCACTCAACGTTACCAAAGGTCTGTTACTCAGTGAACAGAGAAAGCCAAACAATTTTTATAAGGCAAATAGCCCAGTCTTATTGTTGACAACAAATGTGGCCAAGAGGGCTTTTTGACGCGTTGATTTATAGCTCAGAGGAAATAACACCACTTATCCATCACGTCACTTTGCTGTGGTTACACTTTCATGCTGACTTCATGTTTTGCATGAGGGAAAATGCTTTATAGACTGTAATTGTAAAACACTGATAGTCTAATTCCCTTCTTCCAGAGAGGTTGTCCACTTTGTGCCTCTTACTTTCCAATTTCACGATATAAGATCGGGTACTGGGATGCCAGTCATGTTTTAGATGCCCTTTATGTTGCCTTTGTTGTTTTTGTTATTTTCTGAAATTCCATCACCTCTACAGTGCCATATGTACTTATTGTGACATCAAAATACATAATCAGCCTTCAGCCTTATCAGTTTTAAGCATCTGCTGGAATTGATGCTAATATATTAATAATGCTAATATAGTGGAAGAAAAAACACCTACTATACGTTGTGATGTTTCTGTAATGGAATAAGGTAAACATAAATTTGTTTTTTTTTACGAGAGTTATGTGTAAGTGAACCATGTTTTTTTGCTTAAATGTACCGGTAACAATAAAATAACCACAAATACTGATGGACACATCTTACGGTAAGAGGCTATGCTTGTTGAAAAGCAATAGAACTTGTTTCTGTCAGTTGTTTTGCAGTGTTGACAGTGGATGGAGGAGAATTTAATCAGACAGCAGCAATATATAAATTGCATGTTGGTTTCTTCATGTGTTATGATATATTGCAATATCAATATTTTGTCCTATCCCTACTGCTAACAGTACAATGCATCATTTAGATTTAATCCCATTTCCTATGTACAGCGTGAATGCTTTTCTAATAATGTTACCCACTAGAACACTTTATTTTGCACTTTATGACATGCAATCATCACATTCTCATCCACATACAATCAGTGGCTCAGTTTTATTCACCCAAAACAACTATAAACAGCATATTTCAACTCAACTAAAGTGGCACCATTGGTTATTACTACAATATATAATATAGCGTATTCGTCCGCCATGTAAACAGGGGATAACGACGTACCTTCCCCATGCAGGCCTCTGGGGAGGGTAAGGGAAACAAAAGTGCTTCCCAGTAAACCTGACTGTTGTCGTGCAAATTACGCTCTGTTTATGTGGCAAGTCAGTGTCAGCAGAAAGCCTCTCAGAAAACAATCTTGTTTTTATGAACATGGGGCAGAGGGGACTTTTGGCGGCAGAGAGATGTTCTACACAACGAGTGCGAGAGATGAAGAGAGCATGAAAATGGGAAAATGAAAAAAAGAGACTATTCACAGAGGCACACAGCATTTTTCTTCTGCACTCCCATTAAGTGCAAATCTAGAGACGCTCTCCATCCCGTTTATGTTGTTACTGCAACAAGGGCAACTTTTCTTTTTTGTGGTCATCTCTCCTGCTAGTGATGAATGACTCAGCAAGTCCGTGGGATTCAGGAAACGGTGTCCAGGAACACATTCACCCTAGGCCAAGCTTTCCCAGAACATTGTCCATCTCCCCACACCCTCATTCCTCTCTTCTTCCGTCTGAGCCATACATTACACCAAACGTGTGACACTCGTCTTGGTGTCTTGATTTGGCTCCTCAACTGGCAGCGACACCTTTCTCCCTCCCTCTCCAGCTATCCCTTCTGGCTCACTCCATCGCTCTTAGTTTTGTGTTCTTGAGAGATTGAGAACTTCAGCTTCTGTCAGGCAGTGGGTGAAAAATGTGAAGACCAGGAGAGGGAGGCGGAGGGTAAGAATAGCCTTACAGTGGATTTGCCAGACAGAAAAACATAAACTGTATATACTTGCCTTCTCTTTGTTTCTTAATATTAGGGTGATTTTGATTAAAATTTTTAATCACAATAGGTTTTTTTAATTGCTGCTGTTACTGTACTGTATTGTACTGTACTGTACTGTACTGTATCGTACTTTACTGACATCTTTTTTAATTCTACGCGACGTCATTCCGATTTAGGGTGAAGAGAAGTTTGCTGTCCTGTACAATGCAAAGGATTTTGCCGAAGTTGGGTGACGAATTCCAGTGCCCGAACCAGTTAAGATTAAACGGAGTTAACGTTAAACCGTCCTACGCCCATGAATGGAGCAGAGTCAGCCCACGCCATTTCCGGTCCTATTCTCATGCCTCTGAACATGGGCTCATTTACAATGGCGTGACTCAAAAAGTGGAATAACTATTTATTAGAGAATGGACGGATGGATGGGAGGATGATTTCAAAGCAATTACGAAGCTAAGACATGTTTTATGAATTTTTTGTACGCGCTGGTAGCCCTCGATTTTTAGCTGGTTTAAGAATGGGATTTGGCCAATGCACCCATTGTGACAGTAGGGATAAGCAGTTAGAATTTATGTCATTAGTGGTGACCATTCATGAGTTACCAAGCTTGAGTTTGATACCTCCGTGATTAACGTGTAAATGCCTTCCATAATTCAGATGTCAT
The DNA here is from genome assembly GCF_024500385.1 of Phyllopteryx taeniolatus. Classification (NCBI taxonomy): domain Eukaryota; kingdom Metazoa; phylum Chordata; class Actinopteri; order Syngnathiformes; family Syngnathidae; genus Phyllopteryx; species Phyllopteryx taeniolatus. The sequence continues at coordinate 5,800,321 of NC_084509.1, read as the reverse complement.
GTAATAATTTTGTTAAACTCAACTCAACTTTATGCATATCTCGCATGGCTTTTCTTCATAACCGAAGATCTTATGAAGGGGGCAGTTAGTGTGGATTGCAGGCATGCTGGTGGCTGACCAAGCCAGTGCGAGACAGGCACATAATAACACAATCATAAATAACAAAATAATATTTTCTAATTAAATTATGTATATATATATATATATATATATATATATATACACACACACACACACACACACACACACACACACACACACACGCACACACATACCTGTACAAATATGATGGATTTGCATGGCTTGGTGTTGTGCGGCTGGATGTCGCTTCATTGTGAATTTCAGTGACAGAAACTCTCCAGGCTTTATGTTTTAGCCACAGGTACACATGAAATTATACAGCTAGTTAAGTTGTATTGTAAAACACAAATTACACTGTATTCTGTATTGACAAGGCTTGGTGTCGGCCTGCTGGATCTTGCTTCATACCTGGAAAAATATGTTTTTGTGTGATAATAGTATGTTATTTTTGATTGGCTGTTACACCAGCTACGTCTGATTTTAAATCACAGCAAAACTAGTGGCCGACGTTCATCAACTCATGAAAATTAGTGGCAGAACCCGCCTACTGTGCGACAGTTCAGCGGCTTTTGGTCGCGTCAGTCAGTGCCAGCCTTAGTGTTTACATTTAAATACTTGTACAGGTAATGCTTTGAGTAACATTTTTGAATACTTAAATGTCATATAAGTTATAACAGTTTTAAGAATAAAAGTTATTTATCACATAAATTATGTTAGAAAAAATTGGATGGTTTTGTGGCCATAGCCTCAACCTCACTCCCTAACTGTTTTATTGTGTTCTTTCTCTGAATAAGTCAGTGTAAGAAGATTAATGTGCACAGTCTGGGATGTTGTCCCCCCCACCCCCCCACCCCTCCCCATGCTTCCTTGTTAAGAAATGAAATCTTCATGAAGCGCTATGTATAAGGCTTGAGTCAATGTCTGCCCACTGGGAGCAGTGCTGCTGCTGCACAGGAATCAAATCCCAATCTTCTTAAAAAAAAAAGCCCTTCCCCTCTGCTCACTCTCCTTCATTAACTCACACTCTCCCCATATATCTCGTATCACTCTTTATTTCGGCACCCAGTCACACTAAGCTGTCTCTCAGTCCTGGAAAGCACATATTAGTACCCTAAACCTCCCCACAACCCCCTTCATTCACTGCTGTATATTAATGACTGTCTGACAACTTAAAATCCGCTTTTGGTGGACATCTTGCTGATGTTATATTGAATTTTCGTGAGATTAAACTTGTTCAGAATAGTTTGTGGTAAATCATAAATGCGATTCCAGCAGTCATACTGCATGTCCTTGCATGGAAAATGGAAACGGGTTAAACTGCCCGCAATGATTTATTATATGCTACTTTCATAACTGAGCGTGATATGACAATTTTTTCCCCAGCATATGTTAAGTAAGCATGTATAAACTCCCCGCCATGGCTCATTTGACAAAACAAGCACATGCAAAAACATGGCAGACATGCTCTAGACAAGTTGCACTTAAAACTGAATATGCTCAGTATAATCACTCACCCACTCTAGCAAAGACCAAATGTGCAAACATTTTTGTACAGATGCTCATACCAACATATTTAGTGGCAAAAAGATGTGCATTACTTTTTGTGTAAAAATTCTATAGGCTGTTTTTCGACAATGAATATGCTGGAAAAGAATAAGTGGCCTTGTCTTCACACCCATACGTATTAGAATCTCACTACCAATGACAGCTACAGTATGTGAGTGCTTTTGTGATCATACGCCCAGCGAGTGACAGATGATGTCATCTATTCAGGATGGCATGTAGTTTGTTTTCTTGTTTAGGCTGCATGTCCCATCAAGGCCAGCCAGTTTAAGTCACCTCAGCCGCTGTAACACCCCTGCTCATTTTTTGTGTGGCATGATAGATTAAACCCACTGTAATCCCACTGATCCTAGAGCCCTGTTGGATATTTATGGTAATAAGTAAACATATGAGCGAATAATCTAAAAGGCTGCCTGTGAACAGCTGGAAGTTGTAATTCCTAATATTTGGCAGACACTTTACCATTAAAAGGAGATGCAATTTCCAGGAAAAAGAGTATTCCCTATGACAGAGAAGCTTGTATACCTCATGTGCAAGAAGAAAAAAAAAAGATGCACAACTAAATCCATCCATCCATCCATCCATTTTCTGAGCCGCTTCTCCTCACTAGGGTCACGGGCGTGCTGGAGCCTATCCCAGCTATCATCGGGCAGGAGGCGGGGTACACCCTGAACTGGTTGCCAGCCAATCGCAGGGCACATACAAACAAACAACCATTCGCACTCACAGTCACACCTACGGGCAATTTAGAGTTGTCAATTAACCTACCATGTATCAGTAAATCAGTAAGATCAAAGATTGATGACCATGTGTTGAAATTGTTTTATTCAAATAAAATGTTAAGTACAGTATATCCAGGGACTGCAGTTTAGACCAAAGCCTCATTTAGATTCTGCCAGAATTCAGGTCAGAGAAACCAGGATGTGATTAGATTGGAGTTTTGGAGGAGAAAAAAAAAGTGATGGTCTTGCACTTGTGTAGTCAGTCAACCAGTCAACAAAGCAAGCTGTTTATTCTGGGCTTCATTTATTTATTTATTATCTATTGTGCGGACCCAGTTCCCAGTACCAACAGATCTCTTTAGTAGCAACCAATCAACCTCCGGCCCCTCATCTCCTTTCTTCATGAGACACTGCGGCTGGATCTCATTCCTTTGGGATGAATTTATCCAGATTGAAGCACTCAGCAAAAGGGCATTATCCCGGATTACATGTCTGTTGGGTGGCAGTGTTAAGTAATTCAACCAGATGCTGTTGTGATCACTGGGTCACCTGTAAAGGCATGGCAAGCATCTGCATGGCATTCATCTGTTTATTTGTAACATACATGAGACTTGCTTGGAAGACATGGAGCAAGGTTAGATTTTAAATTGTTATTTTAAAGACAACAATAAATGTAGAAGAAAGTACATGGAATACTGTGTTGACCTCATTCAGGATTTTATTTGAGACGGATTAAAATAAGGATTAATGACTTTGAAATTGCAGTTTAATGCACAGGAAACAACAAACTGTTTATTCCTTCGGAAGCAGTCATAGGCGTTTGATGGGTCTTTCATGGACCCAAACGGGTAGTCTAATTTTGTGATATTTATGTTGGACAAATGCTATATGGACACAGATTGAGAAAATGAAAAATTTTGTTTGTTTGCTTCGGTTTAGGTTTTGCCTGTAAAAACAGTTGCTCTATTAGGTATGATGAAAAAAATGTAACAACATGACGTATGCACAAGCTTTGTTTAAATCCCATCTTCCATTTTAGAGCTAATAATATGCCTTTAGCCAATAGCATTCCCAATCACAACATATTCAACTGAAATAATCCATCCATCCATCCATTTTCTGAGCCGCTTCTCCTCACTAGGGTCGCGGGCGTGCTGGAGCCTATCCCAGCTGTCATCGGGCAGGAGGCGGGGTACACCCTGAACTGGTTGCCAGCCAATCGCAGGGCACATAGGAACAAACAACCATTCGCACTCACAGTCATGCCTACGGGCAATTTAGAGTCTCCAATTCATGCATGTTTTTGGGATGTGGGAGGAAACCGGAGTACCCGGAGAAAACCCACGCAGGCACGGGGAGAACATGCAAACTCCACACAGGCGGGGCCGGGGATTGAACCCGGGTCCTCAGAACTGTGAGGCTGACGCTCTAACCAGTCGTCCACCGTGCCGCACTGAAATAATCATATTTATATTTGTGTAATGCAAAATAAAGAAGAAAAACCATGTTTAAACCAAAAAGCAAACTTCACCAATCAAAGCCTCATCAGGTTGCTAAGCATAGGTTGCAGCCAATTGATGCATTCCTCTCCCCCTCACTTGCTTTCAGACAACTGATCAATTGATCAACAATTATTTCCACAAGATGCTTAATGACCAATAATTGATGACTCAATTATTATGCCCATCTCTGATCTAGGGTGAGCTGAAAACAGAATGTATCACAATGATCATTTTAAGTCGATAATTTTCACTCACAAGTAATGACAATGCTTCTGTGCCGTCTCGTGTTCTTTGTAATCTAGTGCTTACTGATGATACCCTGAGACGATTCAAATGCTGGCACCACATTGATACCAAACACCCAAGATGAACATTATTGAGACATTTAGTACTGTAAATATATGTTTGTTTTATCATGTGGTGTTAAGGACAACAACACTGTTATCTATTCTAACTGTGTCACACAGTTGAAATTGAAATTAGGTCATTCGAATTTCTCGAGCTTATCTATGTCACAAAGCTCTCCGCTTACCTCTCCGCCCCCCGAGCCAGCGCTGTCAGCATAACACATTTGATCTTACAAGTGGGTCTTCTCCAAGGTGGCAACCAATCAGAGGAAAGGGGGTTAGGTTTAAGGTTAGATATAGACAAAGCAGATACAAAACTGGGTCACACAAAAGTAGCTGTCAGAGGGGCCTTTTGTGGACACTCGTATGACAAAAGCAAGGTGTTTTTGTTCAATGAAATTTATACTTTAATACTGAGTGCATGTAAGACAGTCACTCTATGGAGGTCTAAATAGACAAAATACAGGACCTTTAAGAGATTTGTTTGCTCAACATATCAAACAGTTTAGTGATTTTTTATTTATTTAATATATTTAACCAAGGGCTTAATTTTATGTAATTAGTTGTTGGTCAAATGATTGCTTTTTTGATTGGCTCTTTGCAATTCCATATTCGAACACGACAGGCTCCACAAACATAGACTACAGTATCCATCCATCCATCCATTTTCTGAGCCGCTTCTCCTCACTAGGGTCGCGGGCGTGCTGGAGCCTATCCCAGCTGTCAACGGGCAGGAGGCGGGGTACACCCTGGACTGGTTGCCAGCCAATCGCAGGGCACATACAAACAAACAACCATTCGCACTCACAGTCACACCTACGGGCAATTTAGAGTCTCCAATTAATGCATGTTTTTGGGATGTGGGAGGAAATCGGAGTGCGCGGAAAAAACCCAAGCAGGCACGGGGAGAACATGCAAACTCCACACAGGCGGGGCCGGGGATTGAACCCAGGTCCTCAGAACTGTGAGGCTGACGCTCTAACCAGTCGTCCACTGTGCCGCCTAGACTACAGTACTGAACTTTAAATCCAATTGCAATTGCTTTCACTTGGATTGCAAAGGATAGGACATTTACAAAAAATACATTGGCAGTTCACCTATCCAGTTGTGTGGCTGTACAGTCCTCTTTTGATTAACATTGTAGCAAAGTTTCGTTTGCATACAGTATATTTTGAGACTTTTGAGAATAAACACAAGCCAATGCATTGGCATAACAATAAAGGCGCATGTTGGAGGACAGCCAAGAAGATACATGTGGTGCTTGAGTGCAGGAGGCACTTGAGAAATTGGGTTCCTGAACTGATAATGACTTCCCTGAGTTTGAGGGAGGGCTTCAGGACAGCTCGATATTCCACCTCGGTGAACTCCGCCACTCCTCTTTTTCTTTGTCTCTGCACCTCTTCCTAAAACATTACCATTTAACTAACATACAATAATAGACAAACGGAAAAGGTATTCACGCTGCAATGTAAGTGTATGTGTCCGAATGTATATGTATGTGTGTGTGTGTGTGTATATATATATAAAGGTGTATGTGTGTGTGTGTGTGTGTGTATATGTTATGTCGTCTGGGCATTTACAACTTTACCAGGACCGTTACAGCTGCAAGCTATGAATGGCAATATAAATGCAAATCAGTCCTTTAAATTGTACAAGTAGAAAAGGAAGGAAGGACCTTGTCACCTGTGCATGAACATGGATGTGTCGGATATTCCAACTGCAGTGCATGATTTCAGCATGATGATGGCTGTAGAGAGACTTTCCATTGGTAGGCAAACCTTTTAGGCTGTTAAATGGGAACTGGACTCCAACATGATAAACACCCCCATAGGTAACAGCTAAAACAAAGAAACTGTAACTGAAACTGCAGCACCTCCCCACGTGTGTAACTCAAGTTAGTGCTTTTTTCCCCTTAATGTCAATGTTCGATGTGACTCAATATTTATTTTAATAAAGTTGATAAAGGCCAGACCAGACCAAACTGATTTACATGATAAAGAAGGTTTATTTAACAATTATGAACATCACAAAGAAACACGTTAAATTTCTCTGCAGGTATTTCAAAATATAACGATCTCAAAATTAGTGATGCATCGAAATGAAAATTCTTGACTGAAACCAAAAGAACGAAAATTAGAAATCCAAGTCCAAAAAATTGAAGCCGAAACACCGGAAAAATTATTATGCAAATTATTTATGGATATGACTGCAGAGCTGCCAACCTATAGAAATTTATTTCCAGAACAGTTTGTCTGAATTTCTATATTTTGTAAATTATGTCAAGAACATTACCGTGGGACAGTTGTTTCAGTTTATTATGTAATAAGATAAAACCATTCCGCATACAGTTTAATTGCACAGCATAATCATTACTCGATACAGTAATTGTAACCGTTAATAAATTATGGCTTCAATATTTGTTATTTTAGTTTATTTCTTATGCCTGGGTCATACTACAGGATTTTAGCCCCATTATTAGCCCGATTTGCTATTGTGGCCAATTTCCAGATCATGCTCGTTTCCGACACAACTTCTTGTAGTTTGACATAATCCACGACCGACTGCCCTACGATAACCCTGTGACGCCAAAATGAAAAGTCTAGCATGTTTGATTTTTTTGGGGGGGAAATCTTCAGTGGAGCGTGACATATGAACAACAGCTCTCCAACAGCGCGCCTTGACCTCGACCGATAGGACTGCTTCTTGCAACAGCGTCTCGCATTAGCCTCCCTTGCTCGCCATTGTCAACATTCATTAAATTTCACAAACCAATGTTTACCAATGTTGTAGAGCATGATTTGACAGAACGCTGGCATGTTTACATACAAACGTTAGTGCTAACACTAGCTAGCTCTAGCTGCTAGGTGTAACCTGCTTGCAACCCTATTAAAAGTATGTGAACATACAGTACCTCAAGCTCTCCTTGAAGGTAAATCCCGAAGAAATATCCTCTCCCTATCATCCGGTGACACAGCACGTTTTTGTTTGTTTGTTTGTTTTCGTTCTTTTTTTCCCTAACTTTGCTGGGGCATTTGACAACAACTTTTTGTTGCCATGGTAGCCGTTTCCGGTGAAAGATGATATGTTTTGTGGTCACGCCTCCCCGACAGTGTTTGCTTTGAGAAGATGATGCCCAGTGATCGTAAAAGACTGGATACGGTGCAGGAATACATGACGTGTCGCGTTGCCGCTGTCTGACCGAGATGTCATGATACACTCGTATCAATGTTGACTGGACCCAGAAGAAGACGGAGGCGGAGGAAGTAGTGGAGAATGGTTTATTAATAATCAAGTTCAGGGTAGCCGGCACGCTGGGTGACTGGTTAGCACATCCGCCTCACAGTTCTGGGGACTGGGGTTCAAATCCCGGACCCGCCTGTGTGGAGTTTGCATGTTCTCCCCCGTGGCTGGGTGGGTTTTCTCCGGCCACTCCGGTTTCCTCCCACATCCCAAAAACATGCGTGGTAGGTTGACTGGAGACTCTAAATTGCCCGTAGGTGTGATTGTGAGTGCAAATGGTTTTGTTTTGTGTGTCCTGCGATTGGCTGGCGACCGCTTCAGGATGTACCCTGCCTCCTGCCTGAAGATAGCTGGGATAGGCTCCAGCGCACCCGCGACCCTAGTGAGGATAAGCTGTAAAGGTAATGGATGGATGGATGAAGTCCAGGGTAAGTATCTCCAAGGCGTGATGGTGGACCGTCGGGACAAGGAACGTGCAGAAGCGGGGGTGTGAGCAGGTGTGCGAGCTTGGCGGTGTGGCTGGATTGGACAGCGAGGCGAAGAAGAACACAAGGAGGTAAGTGCAATTGCAGGAAGTCGAGTAACTTGCAACAAGAGTGCAAGAGTCGGCCTGTGTACCACAATTGAGTGATAATACTCAGGCAGTGGAATCCTGGATCTGGCAGGCTTATATGCGGGCAATGATGAGTGCTGATTAAAGACAGGTGTGCGGCCAGGGTCATGCTGATCGCTGGGGAGAGAGGGGGAGAGAAAGAGGCAAGGCGCAAAGCGCCATCCAAGCTCCAAAGGAGTAACTGTAGGGCACAGATCATGACACGAAGTATGGCAAGATTTTATGGCAAAAGTCTGACAGTGCAATCGTCAAAGACCAAATTTGTCTTGTAGTCTGATCCAGGCATTAGGATTTGTTGTAGGTGTTCATCACTTCACCCTTAGTTCGCAGCAATGCACTTAAACATGCCAAATCTGCTGGAAATCAAGAAGACGCTAAGAAAAAACGTGATGTCACGTGAAACGAATACAATGCGGTGATCTGTAAATAAAGTGAATACAAAAATAAATATACAACTGATTGTTGAGAATGCCACAACTGTCTGGAACAATTAGCTCAGACCTCGGTCTTGTAACTGTTATCCCTCATTTAGCTCGTGAGAGCAGGCCCAAACTTGGTCTCAGCACAAGCTAAAACGTTTGGCATCTGAAAGGGGGATGTGCAGCTTTGAGAATAAAACATGTCACCCTCCCCCAACATTCCCATACCCTGCGCTGATGTCCATGTTGTGTTTTTTTTCCAGTTAGCAAAAGAGGCTCTGAACCACCTGCTTGTCCCACTAAGACAATTAAGCAATCGGGAAGAAAGGCCCATTCATTACTGGGTACTGCACTGTTTGGAAGGAGCCAGCCACTGCTAGCAACTGAATGCCACCCTTCCCCCACCAACAAAAGTGCATCACTGCAGTTGGCAGAAATGAGCCAACTTTATCCACAGTTGCTCTTGAGCAATCTGTGACACAAGGGTACACAGCCTTCTATACTGATGAGCCCTATTCAATGTGAACAAACCTAACACAGTACAAAGCACAAATGAAAACTAATTAATCCGATCTCTAAAAAGGCTGGTTAATATTATGAATATATATTTGGGAAAAATTAGCAGTCGATCACAATAATGTACAATAAACATTAAGCTAACTGGAAATTGCCGATCAAAGTAAAATTTATTAATTACAAAAAAGGCCCTCACTGATTTTCCCCTTTTTCCCAAAGGGATTTTGCTCAGAGGGTAGAAACCCCTGTTCTAAAGATAATCACTAGATATATTTCTTAACTCTACCTCTGGGTTTTTTTCTGTAGGTTCCTCAACATATACATACTCAGTTTTAATCTCTTTGTTAGTAGCATGGCTGCTGACGATGAATCTGACAGTGTAGTAACCGGCCACTTCAATATTCAGTCCACATAATTGGAATTTGGAGTGCTTTTGTCACACTCTCAGATTTGTATTTTATTTTATCAAGTACAATTTGTATTAAAGGCTCATACAAATCATAATGCACATTGAGATGTTTAAAAGTTTTGCTGTCCTTTCAAATACCAGTACATAGGCAGAGGGTTTCATTTTGCATGCAGTCGAAGTGTAGTCGTCGCTTGCCGCCCAGGAGACCTCAAAGCAAACCACAAAGAAACACAGAAGTCATTCAAGTTTTCTGCTCTCCTTGAGCCACCCTCTCATGCTGAATGGCAGTGGACTGGTTGAAATATAATGGGAAGAGCAAGCCCTCGTGCCTTTCTTTGGTGCTAACCTTTTAAACCTGACTTAAATCAAAATACCCCAATGCAGACCCATCTGAATACAAACAGCTGAAGAGCAGCCAAAAACCCTTGGGGTGAGCCACGGGCAAAGCCATCCATTACTTCCTGTACAACGAAGAGCGGGGGGACGTGGATGCCTCTGGTGATGAACATACTCCACATCAGAGATTGGATTAGAGTGGCAAGAGAGGGAGGCCTAAAAGCCATATGCAGTTTATTGAAGTGATGATGTTACTAGAGAAAGGCTGCGTAATGACTGATTAGTGACAGTGTGCTGTTATAGAAGTGACATTAGGCAAGATGGGGTGAGGTGTCAGGTCTGCCATGGTCAGCTCATCTTCTTTCAAGAGCAGGAAGTGGAGCCACTATAGTTGCAATAAAATGGACTCTCTCTGTCACCGTGGTCCCCTTCCAGGGCCATCATTGCAACTGTATTTAGTTTGGAAAGCCGTCTTTGTCAGGGTCAATGTAGGATACTTTTATCACTGATACACATTATATGTTGCAATCTGTGGGACCTGGCAGAAGAGCTATTCTTAGTAGTCATTTTCAGTCACACAACCATTCTACACCCGCATTGGCATCTGAACTCTACTTTAAAGACCTTCATGCTAATATGAAAAAGATTCATATGTCACCACCCTCAGTGATACCGAGCCAGTATAGTGTGGGTGGCACATGCATAACCTTGACAAAAACTATGCTTAATGTTAATGCTCGATAAATCAATACTTTGTGGGCTGAATCTGATTGTTGTAACTATAGTGCTGACACATAAAGCTTTTAATGAAACCTAAATATCTGGAATGCAGTTAGCAGCCTCGGTCACAGTGTTGCCCAATTATTGGGCGCAGGCATGTTAAAACATACGCTAGCTTAAAACATACGGTAGCATGCATGCACGCTAAAACAATGTTTTACATTATATTCATTCGCCGAAGTGAGTGACAACGCTGGCGAATCGCAACTCACATGGCAGTAAGTTTAATGAAGTCCCGCCCCCGCCTGCACACTGGCTGCTCTTTGGTCATTCACCAAAGATTCAGAAGTGAGGGACAGAACGCTTCACCTGTTCCGTTTCTGCTCCCAGCCGACTCGCTTGACTCACGGCGGCGGGCACCGACCAAGCTAAAAGAACGAATCATTTCATAAACTGATTCGGTTCAGATCGCTCACTAAAAAGATGCGTTCTTTTGAACAACACATTTCGCGAACGTAACAACACTAGTTAGAAGAAGTAACTGTAGTCTTATTACTTTCCCGGGAAAAGTAACACGTTACTTTGATCGTTACTCTACAATGGCGTTTTTCTGGAATAATGCATTACTTTGCAACGTGTTACCAGCATCACTGGTTATAACCATGTGCAGTTCAATTGAAATGAGAATTTAAGTAAGTCTTTGCCGAGCTGCATGCATGTTCTCTATTCAGAGACTGATGGCAGTAGTGAACTCACAATGGCTTCCAAGATAAAAAAAATAAATAATAATAATAACATCCAGTATCTGCTGCTTGAGAAAAGAGATAAAATGAGAATCGCAATTTAATACATATCTGTCACTTGCATCCCTAATCGTAATCCAAATACCAGCGCATTTGTTGTTTGAATCGAGTACTGCTGCATAGACTATGAGCAAACACCTTCAAATGTGATTATTGTCTCTTTCTGTTGCATGCTATTTTTTTTTTTACTTTGCATTGTTCTTGTCTCCAACAAGCTTTGCCTCTGTTTTTTTTAATACTATACCAATTGTTCAAGTAAGAGTATTATAGGACAGTAAAAGCATTAGTGTCTATTTTACTGTGAGAATGGTGAAGAAAAGTCTCTGTCCCAACACTGTATTACAGCAACACAGTGGGTCATCAAAAATGCAGAAGGGTATCCAACGATAATGGTGTTAGCACATAGTGGAATGATCAGAGGTGTCATCAGGCCCCTCATCACCTGCGTTGCATGGTCTCTAAACCTTCCCCTGGTTATGAGTGTGAATTAATAACACGACTTTCTTTTAAAAAATGCAATTTTCCGAGTCCCAGCGGTACAAACTCTGAGCACGGCCTCATTTCAAATTGCAGTAACCCATACATTTAAGTTGAATCCCCACAAAGCCAGAGTCTCCTCTGCATTGAATGGAAAGATGATGGCTTACAGCCTACTGTAAATCCTCACATGCTCTATCAGTGAAATAGTAGTTTTTCCTTATGTAACATTTTGCTAGATTGTTATACCCGTTTTCCAAATAGCAACAGAACTCATCAAAATATCAACAAAAGTTTCTGCCGCCACTTTTCAAGCATTTGCAATCATCAGTATGCACTCTGATGAGAATGAGGCAGGAGACGGCAATAAACAAATACAAAAAAAGCAGCCTGTTAGCTTGTGGTGCTTGGCCAAGGTAAATGATAATGATAATGATGTATATTCTTTTCATATTCTTGACAGCTTTTAACTTAAAGATGACTCCTAAAAGAGCAATGCATATAGGGTGAGTTGGGAATGGTGAGTTGACATCTCTTTTCTTCCTTCTCAGCGCTGATCCTTTTCATCATCACCTCCATATTGGATCTAAAAGGGGAATGAAAAGCTCCAAAATTCAAGTGACTTTCAGAGCAGTGCTCTTTGAAGGCTGCCAAACAAGCACCTTTCATCTAGAAAATTAACAGCTGGGTTGTACAAAAGGAATACGGGATTTAATGAGAGACAAAGCACAAAGTACAGGACATTTGTTCAAGTGAATATTGTAGGTTCTCGCTGTCATCCCCACGGACCACCCTCTGGGGGAAATGACGTGCACTTTATGCAATGTTGTTTGTCTGGCATTGGTCAAACACCTCAGACATAAGAAAAAAGACACTAAAATGGCTGTTTTAAGTTATCTGCTGTCAAATATGTGACGTCTGTTGCAGTGTACCTTAAGAGATTTCAGTCCAGGGAACATTTAGTAATAAACCACGTTTTAATTTGGGATTTCTTTGTTTGTCAACACTGTTTAACCAGACTAATCAAAGGATGTTAAGACACATATACCGGACGTTTATAAAGGGACTCACTTCCAGTGTTGTTACTTTAGTTTTTTTTTAAACTTATTTTTGAACACTTGAATGACAATCACACATGGTAAAAAAAAAAATGTAAATTAGATCATGAATCAGAATCAGAATCAGAATCAGAATCATCTTTATTTGCCAAGTATGTCCAAAACACACAAGGAATTTGTCTCCGGTAGTTGGAGCCGCTCTAGTACAACAGACAGTCAATTTACAGAACACTTTGGAGACATAAAGACATTAACAAAAAACAACAACAAACAACAATTGTGCAAAAAGATGCAGAGTCCTCAGTTCGAATGGCTAATATCGCAATAGTCCGGTGCAATGACCATTGTGCAAAGGGCACTGAGACTTCAAGGAGTGTATGCGGTTTAAAGTGACGAGTAGTGCGATAATCTGGGACAATGGTTGTGCAAATGTTACAGATACTCCTCAATCAGTGTGCAAATGGAGCAGATACTACTCTGGCATGAGTGGCCACTATATGCAAATAGTGCAGCACGGCGAGACAACTACAGTGAGTGCACGAGTAATACATAATACAGAAATGTGACAACGAACTCAAGTCAAAAAATTGCCAGCTTGTTGTAATGGAATTGTAAGTTAGCTGTTCAAGAAGTTGATTGCAAGAGGGAAGAAGCTGTTGGAATGTCTACTAGTTCTAGTTTGCATTGATCGGTAGCGCCTACCTGAGGGAAGGAGCTGGAAGAGCTGGTGACCAGGGTGGGGAGGGTCCGAGAGGATTTTGCACGCCCTTGTCTTAGTTCTGGCAGCGTGCAAGTCCTCAAGGGTCGGTAGGGGGGTACCGACAATCCTTTCAGCAGTTTTGATTGTCCGTTGCAGTCGGAGTTTGTCCTTTTTTGTAGCAGCACCAAACCAGACTGTGATGGAAGAACACAGGACTGATTCGATGACCGCTGTGTAGAACTGTCTCAGCAGCTCCGGTGGCAGGCCATGCTTTCTCAGAAGCCGCAGGAAGTACATCCTCTGCTGGGCCTTTTTGAGGACGGAGTTGATGTTGGTCGCCCACTTCAGGTCCTGGGAGATTGTAATTCCCAGGAACTTGAAGGTCTTGACGGTTGACACAAGGCAGCTGGACAGCGTGAGGGGCAGCTGTGGCGAAGGATGCCTCCTGAAGTCCACGATCATCTCTACAGTCTTGAGCGTGTTCAGCTCCAGGTTGTGTCGGCCGCACCACAGCTCCAGCCGCTCCGCTTCCTGTCGATATGCAGACTCGTCACCGTCCTTGATGAGGCCGATGACAGTGGTGTCATCTGCAAACTTCAGGAGTTTGACAGTCGGGTTCGCTGAGGTGCAGTCGTTCGTGTAGAGAGAGAGGGCACATCTATGACTCAACTCAACTTCATATTACGCCTTTGTTTACGGTCATTAAAAATTTGACTCAATAGATTATAGTTTTTACTTCTACAAGACTGGTTAACTTATTTTTACCAATATATATTAAGAAGGTGGCACGGTGGACGACTGGTTAGAGCGTCAGCCTCACAGTTCTGAGGAGCGGGGTTCAATCCCCGGCCTGCCAGTGTGGAGTTTGTATGTTTTCCCCGTGCCTGCGTGGGTTTTCTCCGGGCACTCCGGTTTCCTCCCACATCCCAAAAACATGCATTAATTGGAGACTCTAAATTGCCCGTAGGTGTGAATGTGAGTGCGAATGGTTGTTTGTTTGTATGTGCCCTGCGATTGGCTGGCAATCAGTTTAGGGTATACCCCGCCTCCTGCCCGATGATAGCTGGGATAGGCTCCAGCACGCCCGCGACACTAGTGAGGAGCAGCGGCTCAGAAAATGGATGGATGGATATATTAAGAAAGTCCAAATATTACACTCTCTGCATAAAAACCTACTTCTGACATTGCTAATGTTTAAGAAACAAGCCAAACTGAACGTGAAACATGTAGCATCTTATGATTAGAGCAAAGGAAGAAGAAACCATTTTTAAGATAAAGTATCTTGCAGAATTTGTTTTTCTTCAATTATTGTCCTCACAGCAGCACAGTGGCATTCCCACACGAAATGAGACAAACCAGAATTCGACCCCAAGCTCCCTGGAAGTGAGGGCCAGTGTCTCGCAGACAGAACATTTGGTCCCTGAGCATGGCCACGAGGGGGTCCATGTCACCACCTTAATTGTTATGTCTCCTTCCCCTGTGTGAAAAAAACTAGGGCAGCTTTGCATAAAATTAGAGACGGAATGAAGGGGAGAAGCACTATTTTCATGGGCCGTGCCGGCATGCCTCATGATTTATACTGACAGTTATAATAAATTACAGCAACAGATTGCTTTAAAACAAACAAAGCTTAATGGAACTAAATTGGGAAATAATGCCAAGAAATAAAAGGAAAAAAAAAATGAGGAAATTTTCCAAGCGTGTGTGGGTGAGTTTTTTTCCTTTGCGTAACAAAAAATGGCAAATTTTAAGATTGGTAATATTATGCGGCGGCACGGTGGTCGACTGGTTAGAGCGTCTGCCTCACAGTTCTGAGAACCGGGGTTCAATCCCCGGCCCCGCCCGTGTGGTGTTTGTATGTTCTCCCCGTGCCTGCGTGGGTTTTTTCCGGGCACTCCGGTTTCCTCCCACATCCCCAAAACATGCATTTATTGGAGACTCTAAATTGCCCGTAGGTGTGACTGTGAGTGCGAATGGTTGTTTGTTTGTATGTGCCCTGCGATTGGCTGGCAACCAGTTCAGGGTGTACCCTGCCTCCTGCCCGATGATAGCTGGGATAGGCTCCAGCACGCCCGCGACCCTAGTGAGGAGAAGCGGCTCAGAAAATGGATGGATAGATGGATGGTAATATTCTGCATTCAACAAGAATACTTCTCCCACTTTCCTTTTTGTTTGTTTCCCCCTTGTTTTTCCTTGCAGAAAAAAAAGTATGTGGACTGTTCTGCTCTGTAGAACCCTTGATCCATCAAGCCATCCAGGTCAGAGAAAGCCTGGAAGCCTTTTGTTATTAAAATGCTTCAAGTGGAAGACAAAAACGAGATGTTGGATGAGGTGAATTGGAGCATATGTCAGGTAAAATCAGGATGACTGTCCATCTAAAGCGAGACGTTTGGACGAATTTAGGAATGTTTTGCTTGAGAAAATGGCAAACTAAAACTATAAGCAAAATAAATAAATAAATTCAATCAATTTACCCTCCCAAGGGAGAACGACGTTGCACCTTGCAGTGCATAATAAGAGTTGTTAACCTTAATTGGGAATAATGAAAGGCCACAGCTTGCCAAAGTGAAAATATTGGCTCAGAGGATGGCCACAAATGAAAAGTCCATTTGGGAATGCAGATGAAGCTAATTGAAGTAGTCTCTAAAATGTTTGTTTTTTCTTGTTTAGGACCCAAGAGAGTAAAAAGATCACTTATTCACAGGCTTTTTACTCCTTTTTTTAAGTATTTATTTTGCGATATGCAGTGATTTATTGCAGTACATTTTTCACAGTGTTTTTGTTCCACCTGGAACTGTAATGCTTTCTCATTACTTTCTCTAAACTGACAAATTATGCCTAGCCTCTTTTTCTAATGCAATACCATTACTAATATTGTCTGTTAGACAATAATTTGGATTTCAGGTTTCCAAAAATACTTCAGAAAAAAATGTAATTGAGATTCACAGTATATTAAAATGAACAAAAAAAATGATTTTGTCAGAGAGCAACTGATTATAAAGGTTTCATGCATATTGGCAGCAAGGCTAAATCTAATTTGATCCATGACAAGACCTGTAGCAACAATTCTGCCTTTGCAAAGAAAATTTTCCATTTTGATTCACACCATTAGAGAGGTAGTAATTAAATAATGTGTTTATTATTGAGGGTTTAGTTTTGGGTGGTTTCTAAATACACTGCATTGTATTTAGAGTTATTTAGATTGTAGCTAAATTAGGTGAAATGAAATATCTTGATTCGACAGGTGCATTTAATGTGGTAAAGTTTACTGTGATACTGTGGGCATTTACGTCATTTGTGTTGTGGCTCTTTGCAAGTGTGGAGTGTTTTTTGCGCTCTTTTTTTTCAGTCGAGGTGGCCACTCTTGTCTTATGGGGAGCCATTTGTCTTTTCTCAGTGTTTTTTTTTCTTCTTAAATTCACAGACTAAGCAGCGGTTCAAGATACCGTGTGGTTGTGTTGCTAAAGTAAATACAGAGGTATCACTGCTCAGAGGGTAGGTCCTTAAACAAAGCCTTATGTTCTCCCTTGTCTACTTCCTCAGATATAATGTATCGGGCCAAATAGAGAAACCCGTTGGTTTTTATACTGAACTAGCGTGGTCAAATTTCACAAGAATTCAGTCTGTCATCGGCAATATGCCAATGAGGAAAATTGCCTCATCCTTTGTGCTCTGGAAGCTGTTTGAGTAAACACTTAAAGTGGAACAAGGCGGGTAGCTTGGGGAGTGGAGTGTGAGCCATAATATGATGCTCCCTTAGGCATGAAGCTTGTCCTACTTTTTAGCCAAAATTCTCTGCATATTTATCTTTGTGATAGTGTGATTCTGGATATACCTGTGTGCATGCTTCGTCTTGGCATGTTTGCACACACCATCTTTGTGCGTCCAACAGAGAGCACTACATTTCGAAAGATGCCAGAATGAGTTTGTCACGGCGAGCGCAAACTTGAGGAGAAAAGGGACTGTGGAGAGAGTCATTCCCCAGGCATCCAGAGTCTGTCAGACTGATTAAGTCACACGTTTGGAGTGAGAGTTCAGAAAATTGAACGTGAGCATGCTGCGGAAGCAACGAAACACTCAAAAATATAGCGTAAGTGTAAGTACTAACATGGCTGCATGTCGCATGTGCCTGCACTTATACCTGACCCCAGAGACTAATGCAGAGACCCTGTACACCAGCATGCATCCCATCATTCCACCCACGGTTCCCTCACCCTCGGGCGACATAAAGCAGGTCAGGGGCATCTTAAAGTTCACATAATGAAACATGACAGGACAACTCTAACATATGCCTGTGTGACAGTGAAGCAAAAATATGACTGATGGCAGAGATGTCTCTGAAGGGTAAGAGAAGCACGGTGGAGAGTGCTGATTTTGTCCGCTACACTACCATCATGTACATTTTGCATTTTGCTTTATACTCAAGGATTCAAGGAGTGGTATAGTGGTGCATTCGCCTGACTTGGGTGCAGGCAGAGTGGGTTCAGTTCCCACTCAGTGACCGTGTGAATGTGAGTGCGAGTGGTTGTCCATGTCGCTATGTGCCCTGCTACTGACTAGTGACCAGTTCAGGTTGTAGTCCGCCTTTCACCCAAAGTCCGCTGGGATAGGCAACAGCACCCCGCGACCCTGAACAGGATAAGCGGTATTGGATGGATGGATGGATTCAAGGAGTTTAATTGTCATACTAACAGACATTTACACATGATATGGGACGAAATTAGATACCCAAGGTACCAGATTAGCTCAATAAATCTCAAGACTTAAGAATATAAATAGAATTTCATCAATCCATCCATCCATTGTCAGCCGCTTCTCCTCACTAGGGTCGCGGGCATGCTGGAGCCTATCCCAGCTATCATCGGGCAGGAGGCGGGGTACACCCTGAACTGGTTGCCAGCCAATCGCAGAGCACATACAAACAAACAACCAGTCGCACTCACATTCACACCTACGGGCAATTTAGAGTCTCCAATTAATGCATGTTTTTTGGGATGTGGGAGGAAACCGGAGTGCCCGGAGAAAACGCACGCAGGCACGGGGAAACCATCTCTGAACTAACACTTTGCATTGCATGCAGACATGGTTTTTATATGGCTCTGTGTGATTTTCTTTGCAACACTTATTCCAAAAAATAGATCATCGTCACGCAAGTCGTCAGCAAAAAGTGCAAGACCTTAGTGTGGACCTCATGAGACCTCAGTTCAGTGAACATCAAAGGATTAACGCTGCATCTTTTGCTTCTTGTTCAGTTTTTTTTTCTGTAACACTAGTCTCAATAAAGATTGAGAAGAACGGGAGAAGATACAAAGAACAATATACTGTACATTGTAAGTTGGGTTTCGTAAGCGGGTTCACATTGCAGTGTTTTCTTATGCGCATTTTACATTTAACATTTTATACTTGTGCGACCATTAAGAATGTAAAAGAAAATAGATTGAGTGTTTTATTGTTTCAACGTGCTAACAATGTACATAATTAACATTTTCCACTCATTTTTACATTGGTATCATGGTTAAAGGTAAAATGCCTGTACTTTACTGTACTAACCAGAACAAAGAAATCAAAGCATATAAACTCCAATTCTACACTCTTTATGCTGGCTCCCAGTCAGCTACAGTATAGAATAGACTTTAAAGTTCTGCTACTGGTCAATACATCACGGAATGATTTCGGTCCTGAATACATGAATGAAATGCTAATGGTATATCAACTCAGTAGGGCTCTGAGATCTGCAGACTCAGCTCAGGAGCCCAGAGTTCAAACCAAACACGATGAAGCGGCATTTAGCTGTTATGCTGCACACAAATGCAATATGCTGCCAACAGATGTGAAGTCAGCTCCAAGTGTAATTGTTTTTTTAAATCCAGGTTCAAAACTCTTCTTTTTCATCATGATTGATTATGATTGAGCTCTTTTAAAGCACTTTAGTATATATTGTTTTCCATCTTATTTTCACTTTACATTCTTTTAGTGATTTTAATAAGCTTTCTTTTATTTCTGTGCTTTTTAAAAAATATTTTAAATATTGTATCTTTGATCATACAAAACACATTGAGTTACCTTGTGTATGAAATGTGCTATATTCATAAGGCTGCCTTGCCTTGTCTTCCCTTGTACTTGGTGGTCACATTTTGACCTTGGGACAGATTATTATTATTTATAATATTTCTCAATGGAACAATCGTCACTAAATCTAATCAAATATTAGGTTGAAACCTATTCAAACATACTGTATGGGACTTAAAGGTTCCATTGAATTTTAGAATCTGTCTCAGGAATTCTTTGAAATGCAAAGAACTGGCCCAATCATGAGAGCGCTGGTATGTCACAGACTTTTAAATGTTTCAGACAATCACGCCACCAGGCAAAGAAATGACATGGAACTCTTGTCCTCTGTTCAAGGCATGCTGGGATGTCTGATTTGCCCTTGTTTACTTTCTGATACTTGGAAAAAACAGCAGACTTGATGGTGATAGCAGAAGGGCAAGATCGTTAACTATACGGAGGAGAATACCCACATGACATAAAGTGCAAATGAGACAAAAGATGGAGAGTTGCCCTCGTAATAGCTGCAGTAAAAAAGTGGTTACAGGGTTGATGTAAAAAAATGTTGTCATCCCATAACTGTCCACCTCCATATTTAAAATTAGCATCACCTGCACAAGATATATTGTCCCACCGCTATGCCTGTGTACCATCTATACCACCTCCAGCATTAAGTGATAATTGCTCAACAATCGAACGGAGAGAAAGGGGCTCACTGAATTAAGAGTCATTAAGCAGGAGACTGAGTTAAGTGCAGCACTCTGTGATGCCTACAAGCTCAATTCTTTGCAATCATGCACAGAGTAGTGGCGAGTTCAAATGTGTTCCCTCCACACATCTGTTAATGCAGATTTAAGGCTGTGCTTAGCTTTGTGAGTAATTACCGTGGCAGGACACAATATCCCACTGAATAGACTCAAAGTAGACCATCTTTTCCCAAAATAAGGACACTCGCTTTGGTGGCAATATGACATTTTTTGTTAGATGTTGTGTGTGTTCCTTTGAAAGCAAAGGAAATGAAATCAAACAGGTTTCTTCATATCAGGGTGGATTGCGGGATGTGGTGCAGCTTGTACATGAGAGCAAACAGTGGGGGCCTTTCATCAGGGGCACGTCTATATTGATGACAATAAGACACTTGTGGGATGTTTTGAGGGTTCAAAGTACACTTTTTTATCTTCTCCAACATACACAAGCCGTTTCTGTGGCCTTTCTTTGTTGAGATCAGTCAGCATTACAAGCCAAGCATAAAAAAAAGCACAGCTACTGGTATAAAACCTAATGCTGATAAATAAATAAATCTTAAATGAAATTGTCTTCGAAATGATCTTGCATCTAAGAGGATCAAATAATTAATTAATTATCAAATTGAAGGGTATAACATTTTTAGTCTAAGTTGAGATCGATGTTTTGATTTTAGCAGAAAAATCTGAACTTGATGAACAAATAAAAATCACTCAAAAATCAATCAAAACATATTTATGTTTTTTTTCCTGCCATATTCTCGTGTGAACAGACTTGGGAGTGTGTATCTGCTCTTTACAGTTTTCTTCGGGCCATCGACTCGCGCCTAAGCTGGATCCTTAAGACAGGCAGAAAGAGCAATCCTCTGTGACTGGGCCCGACCCGAGTGCTGTTGCTGGGTCAAGGTTTGAGCCAGTGGCACAAGTTGAGTCCTTCTGCCACTTGTGATACGAACTGCACTCACACCACATCATACAATAGCAGACGTGGAGGCCATAGTAGAAGTGGGACTACTTTTTTTCAATGTTATGTTCTGATTTCTTTCTGCACATAACTGTGCAGCAGCAAAACACTTAAGACATATTCCACTAATACTAAGTATTCAAGACTAAGTCAAATGTTATCTTTTAATGTGTTGTTGTGTATTTATTTATTTATTCATTATTTATTAACTGCTACATACTACATAAGAATCAGAATCAGAATCATCTTTATTTGCCAAGTATGTACAAAAACACACAAGGAATCTGTCTCCGGTAGTTGGAGCCGCTCTAGTACGACAACAGACAGTCAATTGACAGAGAACACTTGTGTTCACCTTACAAATGATTGTAAGGTAATATATCCTCCAAAGAAATCTGAATAAATAGTCACGGAACTTCTACTACCACAGCAGGATTCTCATGTTTCCCACTGTGATATTTCTCTAAAATTCACATCATACTGCTCATGTGAGAGTAATGCTTTATGAAAAAGTAAACAGAACCAGACAGCACTCAAGAGTGCAAACCTCAAACAAGACAGTTCAGGCAGGGAAGCGGGCAGTTTGCCAATGAGAGATAGACCACATAAATCACTGTATTATTATTATTATTAACCAAATTGAATATTTAAATATAACTGAAGAAGTATTATAAAAGAGCATTAACATTACATTATAGAACCCAGAATATGTCTCAGTGAAGAATATAGTTCCATGGAGAAGAAAAACAAATATACACTGATTAGTCACCTTTTTTGCATATTTATATTGTTGTTGTTTGCTTTTTTTGTTTGTTTGTTTGTTTTGTGCTGTGCCAAACTAAGACTTTAATTGGACACCACTTTTGATGTAATTGGCAATAGCTTGGATAGCTCAAATTAATCAGAGTGCACTTGTCTTACAACCATGCCTTGAGAATTTAACATTTAGCAGTTTAATTAGGAATCTTTGCAATTAGCTCAAGGTAAGGGAATTAATTATATGTCCAATTAGTCAGTGGGAGCTGGCAAATGAATTGGCCCATAAGTACAGGGAAGTCGCTGTTTGGTGGACAGGAGGTAAAGGTCAAAATACAACAAGACAAGTGGTTTATTCCGCTAATCAGTGTCACACACACAAAGGTTACAAACCTCTTGAGAATGTGAGGATACAATTCTTAAAAGTCCTTACTTGAGACAATAAGTGGCTTCCTGCTTAAACTCTGTATTCATAATTTGACTATCAAAGTACTCTTGTATGAATGTTTGTCTTTTATTTTCTGTGCTACTTATAGCCTTTTTGGGTTAGATGTTTTTTTTATCTATTGGACAATATTTCCATTGGTATTTTGTGTGTACAATAGTACCTCTTCCATCAAAAGGCAATCTATTATAGGATGTTGGTTAATCTCAATTTTGTACAAATTTCAAGTCGTTCTCATAAATTTTTTATTTTAGTCAAATCTCAAATTGACTCCCAAGGGTCGCGGGCGTGCTGGAGCCTATCCCAGCTATCTTCGGGCAGGAGGCGGGGTACACCCTGAACTGGTTGCCAGCCAATCGCAGGGCACATACAAACAAACAACCATTTGCACTCACAGTCACACCTACGGGCAATTTAGAATCTTCAATCAACCTAGCATGCATGTTTTTGTGATGTGGGAGGAAACCGGCGTGCCCGGAGAAAACCCACGCAGGCACGGGGAGAACATGCAAACTCCACACAGGCGGGGTCGAGGTTTGAACCCCGGTCCTCAGACGCTCTAACCAGTCAGTCACCGTGCTGCCCAAATTGTACCTCTTCAAGGGAAATTTTAGATGTCATACCATAGAAATTATTTTTTTTATGAAAAAAAGTCAACTGTTACTGTGAAAACTAGGTACTAATTAGTGATTAACCAATAAAAATAGCACATTTTAATACATGATTGCAATTGTCATTGTCTGCTGGTCAATAAAACAATACATCGCACCAATATGTTTGAAAACCTTACGGGCTAAACCAGACACAGATCCAGCTTAAACTCTTAAATCCTGCCAAGCCTTTTTTTTCTTCTCCTTGCACGCTCTGAAACCTGCGACAAAATTCTATTTGCCACCCTTGTGTGAATGCAAACCAGCCAAGCATTGCATTTTCAGAGCACTCAATTAGCTCCCAAGCCAAAATGTTTTTTTCTTTTAAGTAAATATATTCACAGGGCAAACCCTCATCAGCATAATGCCTCTATGCCATATAGAACAAAGCTGGGGTGTCTTCCCAAGGTTGAAAATATGTCTGCAAAACCTCAAAGCTATATTTTACCTTCTTCTCATATGCACATTAATATTTTCCTTCACTAGAGATATTTTTAAACATCTGCTTTAGATGTATTGTAACTGCTACATAATACACTGTAGTCTTACATTCCTCGTAGCATTGTTTTATACTTGGTTATTTATCTGAATACATATATGTTGAGATGCCCTTGGAGCGTATTGTAAGCCATTGAAGTCGCTTGAAATGTTCTTGTCCTTTTTGTCTCATTGTAAAGGCTGAGCACAGGGTATGTGCCCTCCAATAAATTTAAAGAACAAAAGGGATTCTGGCTTTTAGGACCTAATAATGCCTACTGTAAGTTGATAGTTAGTAAGAAATTGAATTGTTGACTGAATGGTCTGACATAGAAACTGTTGGCTAAAGCATCCTAAACAAACTGCAGACAAATGTCCCCCCACCCCCTCCCGCATTTCTCTTACAAAGTGACATTGAATTCCCACATACATAGAAAGTACACCTGACTTCTGAAATGCACACCTGACAGAAAGTAATTCAACATAAAATCCAATTAGAAAAAAGAAATGTCATGACAAGTGACAAGCACCTTTTATCAACAACAATAATATTTTAGTTGAATATGTTGGAAATAGCACATTGCCGTAAGGTTCTGAAGTTGCAATCTTGTCCATCGTATCATTCCCGTTCAGTTAAATTATTAACATGCCACTAGCTCTAAATTTAGGGCTCCTCTGTTGGGTGGCCCAGGCCTTGTATTTCACCCAGCAACACCCACTCACACACACTGCTGCTCTACAGAGACAATGTACAACCATGAACTCTGATGGGGTATGTGTTGTAATGGGAAGCCAACTCACACTTTGTAACTGCTGTACGTTGTCCGAAAGGTTGTTGTTTTTTCATGCAGGATCATGTCACAGAGAATACTGAACCTGCTGAACTTGGTGAGAGTGGCACTCCAGGCAAGGTGACACACGTAATGGAGCCTCACTTAATTTCACCTTTAACCTTCGCTCTCAATATAATCTCATTTTCCCGATAACACGTAGTAATCTAATAGAATAGCTTCCAGGGGTTCTAAAATGAAGCATCTGTTTACCAGATAAAGGGTTTAAAGTGAAATTGACTGACTTCAAAGTGTTGTTGCAGCTTAATGTGAAGCTAAATTAATGAGATTTGTAAAGCACAGGTGTTTTTCCCAGGTCTGTTCAAGAGATATTTTGAATAACTTTTTTCAGTCAACATCTAGCTCTTCGATAGACCTGATTAGAACCATACTGTCATGTGTTGTCAATCCTGTACACTGACCACAAGACCAATGTTCTATTTTCCTTGGACATTCCATCTAACCAACCCACTTCTGACACAAGTCTGTCACAGAAGTCTGAGGAATAGCACCGTCAACCCAGATTTTCAACCCAGGTCTATTTACAAACCTCTACATGGACTACGATATGACACGAAAAAGCCAGACTCCTTGCCACCAGGGCCACTTCATGTACAAAACCGCAGTGACAATGCAGTACTTCCTCCTCCTAGCGGTGAACATGTGACCGCCAACCTATAATACTTGTCTCATAGTTCATTCAGGCCTGACATCCCATTGATGGACTCATGGCTAACCATCTGACTCATGACACCATCGGCCACAAACATAGTGAGTAGTAACCTCAATTCAAATTTTAACCTAGTTTTATTGGATTGATAAACTTGTCAATGGCGCTGCATGGTAACCAGATCCTGTACAAAGTTGTAGTCATAGTACACTCCCTCACACTAGTTCCCCATTTCAGAGGTGGACCCGTGTGCCACAAAGGTGCCCAATGCCACCATACTTGTACATCATTATCTCCAGGGTCTATCACACAAGGATCACTTGCTGTGCCATAACGCTACAAAGGTCATTTCTGACACCATTTGTCATGGAAGTCTTGGGCTGAAAAACATGTACAATGACCATCATAATTTTAGCCAGGTACACAGCTGGAGTGATGCCATCACATACACTGCACTGACATGTTTCCTCTCAATAGAACTCTGATTTCAAAGACTTATAATTCTGGATAATCATATATTCTTATATTCTTAATAAGTGTGCTCAATGCGTCATGGAAAGATACCTGCCAGGTTAATGTCAATCCTGTTATCAGGTGTCACATAAAACATCACTATTGTTCTGTCCCTTATTTTCCCTCAACCAAAATTCCTCATTGCCCAAACTGGCTCTTCATATTTTTAACTGACAAGTTATAGATGTATATAGATACTTTATAGATGTATATAGATACTTTATACATGAAGCATAAATGACCAGATACAGAATATTTCTAGGATTGGAAAAAGTGTCAGCTTCCGTTTTAAACGTCTTCCAAAATATATATCATAATTTACATTTTTAAACTAAGGTCATGGTTTCAAAAATTTTGTTTACACACATTTCATAATCCATCCATCCATTTTCTGAGCCACTTCTCCTCACAAGGGTCGCGGGCATGCTGGAGCCTATCCCAGCTGTCATCGGGCAGGAGGCGGGGTACACCCTGAACTGGGTGCCAGCCAATCGCAGAGCACATAGAAACAAACAACGATTCACACTCACAGTCATGCCTACGGGCAATTTAGAGTCTCCAATTCATGCATGTTTTTGGGATGTGGGAGGAAACCGGAGTGCCCGGAGAAAACCCACACAGGCACAGGGAGAACATGCAAACTCCACACAGGCGGGGACGGGGATTGAACCCCGCACCTCAGAACTGTGAGGCTGACACTCTAACCAGTCGCCACCGTGCCGCACATTTCATAATATATTTTTCAATTAGTTCCTTTGTGCCCTCCAAACTTTCCATTCCCAGCCCCCAATGATTGTCTTTACCCAATTACAAATCTAAATGAATTAAAATTACGTCAATAGCATCACTTTATATATCAAGGCAGGGAATATCCATCCATCCATTTTCTGAGCCGCTTCTCCTCACTAGGGTCGCGGGCGTGCTGGAGCCTATCCCAGCTGTCGTCGGGCAGGAGGCGGGGTACACCCTGAACTGGTTGCCAGCCAATCGGAGGGCACATAGGAACAAACAACCATTCGCACTCGCAGTCATGCCTACGGGCAATTTAGAGTCTCCAATTCATGCATGTTTTTGGGATGTGGGAGGAAACCGGAGTACCCGGAGAAAACCCACGCAGGCACGGGGAGAACATGCAAACTCCACACAGGCGGGGCCGGGGATTGAACCCGGGTCCTCAGAACTGTGAGGCTGACGCTCTAACCAGTCGGCCACCGTGCCGCCAAGGCAGGGAATAACCACTGTGAAAGTTGTTTATTGAATTTACATGGAGACATTGTAATCAGGCAGGCACATTTTGCATTGAATTTTAATTATTAATTAAAATTCCCATATAATTTGAAATATAACTAATTCACTATAAATGACTTAACAAGCACAGGTAGATATACCTGAATGGACTCTACAAAAGCTATATCAGGTCCTTGAGTGCTGTAAAACCTGGGCACTCACGCTCACCTCGGCAAATTCATGTGCAAAAATAATGAGAAGGAAGAAAGAGCATTATCGCTGACAAGTAACCTCATAAAAGCAGAAGTGAATAAAAAGATATTGGAAACATTTGCATATATTGGCGAAGATATCGAGGGGCACTTTAACACATGTGAAAGTATAGTGCACATATGAAAGTATGTGTGCGTAACTGCGTATCGTTCATTGTCCCAAGTTAACGTTTACGGCTTTCAACGTAGCACTCAGATTATTATGCCCTCTGCATAGCATCTAGATTAACCTTGTTTTAAATGTGCCTTCTTAGAAAGATTGGTTGACCTTGTTGTGCACTAGGATTTGAATAAACAGACACTCTTGATAGAAACTGGCTTTTAATAGACTTCTGTAGGCCAAGATATGCCCTGGTGACATATCAGACTAATATGGGTTTTCTTCCATCACTCATTACTTGCTATAGTTTCAAACTAATGTCCCTCTTTGGCAAGTCTTTTTGGTCCCTCTCTTTCTTGATGTCTGGGGAATAACAAAAATATTCCAATAACAGCAGTCTATGGGATTTCTTTTTGCACTGTTCTGAGAACAGATGGGCCAAGGTGTAAACAAAATACAATTGCTCGGTTTAATTTATGACCGAAGTTGGTCGCAGTCAGAGAATCTACCCTAGATGCTCTGTGAAAATTGGGGATGAGGTATCGTTAATCCTCGCCCATTAACACAGTCCATTGCCGGGGATTGGGGCAGCTGGATTCTCTGTCTGAGATGAGCTGCACTTCCTGAGAAATAGAAACAGGATGATGGAGATCAGTGACAATACCGGCTGGATAATCGCTCCCAAATCACAGCCATCTGCTTTCAATCTCCACCCTGATCTACACGCTCTACCGTCAATCCCTCTCCACCAAATCTCTAAAGCCTAACAGTCTGTAGCACTCAGTTTGGGACCTCGCTTAATCCACCTATACCAAACCCACATTACTGGACAGGAAGGCACCATGTTTCCCTTTTTCACACTACAAACCAAACTTGACTGATAATGTATGTTTATTATAGTTCTATGTAGTGGGTTATGTACCTGACAAATACTTTACAGGAGTTGAAAAAGTTGCATTTGCCACTGTGGCAAACAAAGAGACTATAGTATACTTGATGCTCCTTTGATACTGTTGAGAACAAAATGTTTAAGATAGATGTACACTCGTTGTTTGTGCCTATGTGAGAGCAGATAATGTACATAACTATAAGTTGTTGGGAACAAACTTGTAGATTATATGTAGCTTTTAAATTGTTTGTAAACGAGGATCTACAATAGATACAATATTTATTGTTTAGACACAGTTGGAACAAAGGGTGTCCTTGAGATGTTTCATTGTCCTTGTTCGGTCCACAGATTGTTCACTTGATGTTGCTTGGTCACTGGTGGTAGCAAACTGTGTACAGTAGATCTAGCTAGGACACTGTTGGGAACAGAAAGTCCTTGTCCAAGAGCTAAAGGGCACTTTCGGGAGCTGCAATACCCATCAGCTTGCTGTTGAGGTTGATTGGAGGAGGAATCCTGATGAATAAAATGTACCTTGACTCTTACTGATGAATTCACTCAGCTGCAAACCACAACCTCAGTCACTATCAGTGTCTGGAATCTGGCTGTTTGTGATTGGCGTGACCGCTAAAGAGGTCAGTTGACATATTTTATTTTTTCTCTGATTGAGAAAATGTTAGAGAGCAAAATCAGCACTAATAACCTTGAATATCGAAAAAATTAGTTTTTGGACCTTGCTTGAAACAAAGGTTTTATCATGTAGTGATATGAACACAATTTATTAGTGTTCCCTATCTGATAATCTGACATTAGCGAAGAAGAAATGAAGTATTGCGTTTTGGACCTTTTTTACAAGCACATTTTAAAAAGTACAGCTCATGAAATATGATGCGACCATTTGTTGGACGTTGTTTGGTTTGTGCTTGTGAAACAATGGGCATACTGCAGTATTTTGCTTTATCTTTCCTTCTGAAGGTCTTTTTGGTCAAATACTGTACATGTTGTGGAAAGCGTCTGATTTTGTCCACAATGCACCTTACAGCTTCCTTTTAAGGAGAGACAACTGAACAAGGGAATGGTGTCATTTCTAAATCTATTCAGTTTTTTTTTTCTTGAAAGGGTGTTTCCCCCACATCATTTCTATTGGTGTATTGCACTCTCAAGGTTCCAGCACACTATTGAAATGTCAAATTGGTATAGTTGAGTTCACAATAAATGTTACTTTAAATGTGTTCCATTATCTTCTTATTTTCACTATGATTTCAAGAAGTGCATAATCAGATTAACTATCTTTAAAAAATATACATTGATGAGTGGTGCCTTGGGGGCATATTTTTTTTCTATTATAACTTCTTCTCTGGGTGGTGTATACTTCCTGTTCACTTATACAGTATCTAGATATATTTTTCTAGTTTTATATTGGCTTACTGTCTTGTGAGGATAAGCGGCACGGAAAATGGATGAACGGACAAAATATGTACAAACTGTCAGTATCAGGAGCGACTAAGCCAATATAAAACATGTTTTCATATTGAGCAAAAGGGCTGATTTTCTTGTTTGACTCGCAGAAACTGGCAAAGCGTTCATATTTTTTTTTACAATGAGCAGTACCCCAAGAGCATTACACTTAAGGAGGATTAGACTACAGAAAGCTGTCACATTTGGTTGCTTAAGTCCTTGCATCTGAATTGTCATTTCTACAGTAAGTAATTGTCGTTCTTTTTTTGTAATTTTTTTTTAGCACTGTAGTACAATTCAACAAACCATCTAAGATAAGCGTGTCAAACTTGTTTTTGTCACAAGCCACTTTGTAATTACGATTTCCCTCATAAATGTCTTTAATCGCCTCATCATAGTATTACCTATATCCATATTCATATTGCATAAACAACAAATTGATGGATAACCACTTTTAAAATCAAAAGTCAAGGATAATACTGTGGTTTGTTCAACTATTGTTCAAGTTACTGTAGAAGGAGGTTTAGTAACATAAAATGCTAGCAATACCTCAACGTCATTATTTTGTATGACAATTGGAAATTTTGGCACAGAATTAAGCAAGAATTATGGAAGTTGACAAAAGATTTGCTTTCACGGGCCACATAAAATGATATGGCTTGCCAGATCTGGCCTCTGGGCCTTGAGTTTGACACCTGTGATCTAAGAAATCTCAGTGATGGCTGCTATGAATAGCATAAATAATGTGTTGAATTAATTTGTGTATAATGTAATCATTTAGTTATTTGAATTAATTTCAGGTGCGCAAGATGTGACCCATTTTTCCAAAATTTATGTGACTTAAATACCTTGTTGTGCTATGTCTAAAGTCCTTGAAATGGTGATAGATATGGAGCCTCACTCTCCAACAAAACTACGAACATTGTTTTTTGTAATTTGGTGTTTGTGTATGTGACACTACCAAAAGATAAAGACAGCTTCACATTTCGTATAGGTTTGCTCAACTACAGCAGCGATCAACAAGGCCTCAAATGGTGATCTAACTTATCTGCATTTTTTTCTGTCAATGATTTGTTCCTGAAGCACGGCCAAAAATAACATCAGCAGCCTACCACAACTGTGGAAGGATTAGCCCTTGAGATGTCATAAATGCAACATGACATCAAGGCGATTTCTAAGACAGTATTAAAGCAGAGAGGTTAGAAGAGTGGTCACTTCCTGATGTAATCTAAAATAATTCTCAATCTTTATAGGTAGCAGAGAGATACGAACAATTTTGTGCATTTACAGTATTGCTCTTATTCCTGATCCACACATGAACCACACACAAAGTATTGAAGTGGTGGTATGCTTTGGGAATTATTAGGGGAAATGCTTGGTTTACTCCACTAAATTGTTATATCCTTGTAGAGATGATATGGAATGAAAACGCATGGACTTATGAGACTTACTGAGGATGCACCTAATCTTTGCTGGGAGTTGGGAGTACTTAGTGTAAGTTGCTATGGCAATAAGTAAAGACATGTTAAAGAAATTGAGTATGACATCGATGACTAATATGCTGTTCTAATTTTTTTGTATATCATCTTTATGCAAAAGCTGGATTGGATAGGTTCTCACACTGTAAGGTGCACTATACCTACGGTATAGCCTTCTCAAGGGATGTTGAACTGAAGATAAATGGAAAACTGCCTAATCTTCAACCATTTCCCCTTCCTAGGAGAAGACTATTTTTAAAGACATCAAGCAACTGTGTAGATGCTAGCACATTTAAACGAGGCTTAATTGAAAAATCAATTGATTGTTTAGTTACATCCAATTCAAAAAATGTTTCCCCATTATCTTCACTGATAGTAACCATAATAATGCTACAGTTCTGTTGTCTCTCATCAGAAAATATTCAAGACAACCCAATAAATTGCAAGATAATTTTCTCAAGGCACATTCAAATAAAATCCAATTTATTTTTTGGATAGTGAGCATACTCTTTTTTTAGTGACATGTTTCCAATGGACAAGTCATTATTGCTTATATAAGCTCTCTTCCATCAATTGTACATAAAGCATTCATAATCAACCTTCACTTTTGCTGTTTGGCACAATGGTCATGAACAAATTATTCAAACGTCAAGGTGAGCCTTCAGAGAACAGCGGCTCTTTGGTGAAGATTATCTCCAGTGGGCCGAAGTGCTATCCATTTAAGTGACTTTATCATTAGTGGCAACTGAGTATGGATCCACCGAGCAAAATGAAATAGCTGCAAAACTCGTGGCATTTGACATATACTGGTGAGAGATAGCAAACCTATCTCTGTATTATGTGAAAAGAAACCATTTTCTCAGATGGCAGTTCATGGGGGAGAACAGGGTTGCTGACTACTGATTAGGCTCAGGTAGATGGTTTCATAGAGTGGCAAGAGGAAGCATACAATGTCATAGAACAATCCATCCATTTTCAACACCGCTTATCCTGGTTAGGGTCACGGGGCGCTGGAGCCTATCCCAGCTGACTTCGGGCGAAAGGCAGACTACACCCTGAACTGGTCACCAGTCAGTTGCAGGGCACCATTCGCACCGTCACTGAGTGGGAACAGAACAGTGACGTGTCATAGAACAATCACATATGTTAATGTAGAACAGCATGTTGTAATGTTTGACAACCATGCACCAGCAAATGCAAGAAATTTCATCATGAGTCTTTTTTTCCTTCTTTTTAGCACTTCAACATTAAAAAGCAATTTAAGCACCAGAATGGCACACAGCGGAGCAATAAATGTTTAACACGTTTTTGTTGTTGTTATCAGGTTTAAATTGCACATTACCAGATCTTATCACTGCCATTACAATGCTTCTGCCAAGGTATAAAGTGCATATCTATTATTATCATCTCTGATAAAACACCACCAGAGCTATTGCTATTTCCACAAGTCAATTGTGATCTCGCAAAAGGAACAATAAAAATGATATGCATCAATGGTAAAGTGCAGATTTGTTGTGGGTTTAGACAGAACACTAATATTATTGTTAGGAACAGAGGCTATTGTGCTAAAGCTACCCTTTCTTTTAAATAATTATCTAAACTGAGTGATTTGTTTCATCGTAATGGTTATTTATTTCCCCCACCTTATGCCATAATCCGTATTCCTTTTTGTGTTTTGTATTAGCACAAGTTTATTTGATCTATTTCTCTTGGAAGTGACACCCTTGAATGACATGTAATGCATGATGGGCCAGCCAGTTTGTGAGCTTCACTGTTGGTTGGTTGCGCGGTCCAGTCCTCTGATTCCTCTAATTATAATCAGTTACAGTTCAATTACAAAAGGTCAGTGACTTGATCAATCTTTGACAGACTGGGCTTGTGTCAGGTTATTGACTGAGGGGAGTAACAAGATGTCCCAGACGGTGTATGTATTTCCTCATCATCAGACTCATCATCATCATTTATACTATACTCTTTTCCTTTCGGCTTGTCCCGTTAGGGGTCGCCACAGCGCGTCATCCTTTTCCATGAGAGCCTATCTCCTGCATCCTCCTCTCGAACACCAACTGCCATCATGTCTTCCCTCACGACATCCATCAACCTTCTCTTTGGTCTTCCTCTAGCTCTCTTGCCTGGCAGCTCCATCCTCATCATCCTTCTACCAATATACTCACTCTCTCTCCTCTGGACGTGTCCAAACCACCGAAGTCTGCTCTCTCTAACTTTGTCTCCAAAACATCGAACCTTGGCTGTCCCTCTGATGAGCTCATTTCTAATTTTATCCAACCTGGTCACTCCGAGAGCGAACCTCAACATCTTCATTTCCGCCACCTCCAGCTCTGCTTCCTGTTTTCTCTTCAGTGCCACTGTCTCTAATCCATACATCATGGCTGGCCTCACCACTGTTTTATAAACTTTGCCCTTCATCCTAGCAGAGACTCTTCTGTCACATAACACACCTGACACCTTCCTCCACCCGTTCCAACCTGCTTGGACCCGTTTCTTCACTTCCTGACCACACTCACCATTGCTCTGGACGGTTGAGCCCAAGTATTTAAAGTCCTCTACCTTTGCCATCTCTTCTCCCTGTAGCCTCACTCTTCCCCCACCACCCCTCTCATTCATGCACATATATTCTGTTTTACTTCGGCTAATCTTCATTCCTCTTCTTTCCAGTGCATGCCTCCATCTTTCTAACTGTTCCTCCAGCTGCTCCCTGCTTTCACTGCAGATCACAATGTCATCTGCAAACATCATGGTCCACGGGGATTCCAGTCTAACCTCATCTGTCAGCCTATCCATCACCACTGCAAAAAGGAAGGGGCTCAGGGCTGATCCCTGATGCAGTCCCACGTCCACCTTAAATTCTTCTGTCACACCGACAGCACACCTCACCGCTGTTCTGCTGCCCTCGTACATGTCCTGTATTATTCTAACATACTTCTCTGCCACTCCAGACTTCCGCATGCAGTACCACAGTTCCTCTCTGGGTACTCTGTCATAGGCTTTCTCTAGATCTACAAAGACACAATGTAGCTCCTTCTGACCTTCTCTGTACTTTTCCATCTGTGGTACTCTTTCTTGGCATGAAACCATACTGTTGCTCGCAAATACACACTTCTGTCCTGAGTCTAGCTTCCACTACTCTTTCCCATAACTTCATTGTGTGGCTCATCAGATTTATTCCTCTATAGTTCCCACAGCTCTGCACATCACCCTTGTTCTTAAAAATGGGCACCAGTACACTTTTCCTCCATTCCTCAGGCATCTTCTCACGCACTAGAATTCTATTGAACAAGCTGGTCAAAAACTCCACAGCCACCTCTCCTAGATGCTTCCATACCTCCACAGGAATGTCATCAGGACCAATTGCCTTTCCATTTTTCATTCTCTTTAATGCCTTTCTAACTTCCCCCTTACTAATCATTGCCACTTCCTGGTCCACCACACTTGCCTCTTCTACTCTCCCTTCTCTATCATTTTCCTCATTCATCAACTCCTCGAAGTATTCTTTCCATCTACCTAGCACACTGCTGGCACCAGTCAACATATTTCCATCTCTATCCTTAATCACCCTAACTTGCTGCACATCCATCCCATCTCTATCCCTCTGTCTGGCCAGCCTGTATAGATCCTTTTCTCCTTCTTTAGTGTCCAACCTGCCATACATGTCATCATATGCCTCTTGTTTTGCCTTTGCCACCTCTACCTTTGCCCTGTGTCGCATCTCAATGTATTCCTTTCGCCTCTCCTCGGTCCTCTCAGTGTCCCACTTCTTCTTAGCTAACCGTTTTCCTTGTATGATTTCCTGTACTGTGAGGTTCCACCACCAAGTCTCCTTCTCTCCTTTCCTGCCAGAAGATACACCAAGTACTCTCCTGCCTGCTTCTCTGATCACCTTGGCTGCAGTGGTCCAGTCTTCTGGAAGCTCTTCCCGTCCACCGAGAGCCTGTATCACCTCTTCCCGAAAAGCTGCACAACACTCGTCCTGTCTCAGCTTCCACCACATGGTTCTCTTCTCTGCCTTTGTCTTCCTAATTTTCCTCCCCACCACCAGAGTCATCTTACACACCACCATCCTATGCTGTCTAGCCACACTCTCCCCTACCACTACCTTACAGTTGGTAACCTCCTTCAGATTACATCGTCTGCACAAGATGTAATCCACCTGTGTGCTTCTACCTCCGCTCTTGTAGGTCACCCTATGTTCGTGCCTCTTCTGGAAAAAAGTGTTCACTACAGCCATTTGCATCCTTGTTGCAAAGTCTACCACCATCTGTCCCTCCAAGTTCCTTTCCTGGATACCGTACTTACCCATCACTTCTTCATCACCCTTATTACCTTCACCAACATGTCCATTACAATCTGCACCAATTACGACTCTCTCTCTGTCTGGGATGCTCAGAACTACATCATCTAGCTCCTTCCAGAATTTCTCTTTCACCTCTAGGTCACATCCTACCTGTGGGGCATAGCCACTAATCACATTACACATAACACCCTCAATTTCAAATTTCAGCCTCATCACTCGATCTGATACTCTTTTCACCTCCAAGACATTCTTAGCCAACTCTTCTTTTAAAATAACCCCGACTCCATTTCTCTTCCCATCTACACCATGGTAAAATAATTTAAACCCTGCCCCTAAACTTCTAGCCTTACTGCCTTTCCACCTGGTCTCCTGGACACACAATATATCAACCTTTCTCCTAATCATCATGTCAACCAACTCCCGGGATTTTCCTGTCATAGTCCCAACATTCAAAGTCCCCACATTCAGTTCTAGGCTCTGTGTTTTCCTCTTCTCTTTCTGCCGAAGAACCCGCTTTCCACCTCTTCTTCTTCTTCTTCTTCTTTGACTTCGACTTCGACCCACTATACTATACTATACTGTATGTCCTTTGTCAAAATACATCACAATTTATACACTGTAAAATATATAGACTTTCCTTTCCAACGACAGTTGTGCTGGTAGTCACTTTGTCATAGATAATGAACTGAGGCTGGGGGATATTTTCTTTTTTTGTTTGTTTTGTTATATTGTTTTTCCAGTGATTCAAGACTCAAGCAGGCGGCACCGGAGATTGCATTACGTCCCCATTGGCTGTTTACAAAGTCTAAGTGATAAGAGGAATGACTCACTAAATAACTAATATGTCCCTGTAAACTAAGCCTGTGTGTGTTTTTGATACACTCCTCTTCTAAAGTACTCTCAATTAACAGAGTGATTGTTTTCACCAGATTGTCCCCAGTGATTAGAACCCCAACGTGTTTGTTTGTGTGTAGGCGTGTGTGTCACGAGCCGTTTGCACAGATCAAGGTCATACAGGAGGGAGAACCTGCTTAGAATTGTATAAGATGATATGGTACGTATCAGCATCTCTCCCTATACTGCTGTCCCGTTTCCCCCGTTGAACATTGTCATTTTGAGGAAATCAGCTTTAATAAATGTTTTACCTTTGGTGATACTCATGGGACTTGGATATTTCTGATGATACACAGACGGAGCTCATGAATTTTATATTGCTCTGTAAGATGAGGTCATTTAAATGCATAGCAGGATTATCCTGCTTAACGTCTTTGTAGAAAATGATTTTCAGGGAGTACAGTGCACAATACATCCAGTTAAATGTAAACCTAAGCAATTCTCTTAATTTTAATGACAAATACCATACCGTCAGTTGCTGTATGATCAGGGTTCTGTAAATTCATGAATTAGACAGAGAAACCCCGCCCACTGGTTTTCATTGTTTTATATTTAACAAGCACTACAATCAAAGCTCATTGGTTTCTCTTGCTGCACAGATTAGTCTAAGGCACTCTGCATGAAATTAAGAATTGATTATTGCGAGACAATTCTGCTTGGTTAACCCGATTCAGTGACATTCGCTCATACAAACTAACACAGCATCCTCCCCCCATGGTTTTCGACATTAATTGTCAAAGAAATGTGCAGGTGACCTCAGTGTTTAAAGATTTACACTGGTGAGATTTTGCTCCCAGTGTCCTTGCTAGCGTGTTCTCTGGAACACATGAGTGACAGCCACAGCCCTTTGTTGCCATAACAGATGAGGCACAGAGGAATCAGCCAAGCAGGCGCTCATACGTTTTTAATGCAATTGCTGCTCTGCTCTTTGGCATGAACTCTCTGTTGTCCTTCCTAACTTTGTTAAAGTTTCTATCCCAGACAGGAGAGATGTGAGGGAAAAATAAACAACACGTTTGTTGTGATGCTGTGCCTTCAGGTGGCATGAAGCCAAAAACCTGCATGACACCAATGTTCTCGCAAGCTGGGGCATTTTTGATATTCTTCTTCCCTCACAGTTGTCGCTTGAGCTCAGATTTTGTCAAAAAAAAGAAAAAAAAAGAAGCACAAACCAAAGAGACAGCCAAGGTTACAACTTAGAGGTCACTGTCATGATACTGGTTATTAATATTGTTTCAGTGTATATACTGTGCTTAAAGGTTCGTTTTTGGGTGCTTTCTCATCCATTAACGTGGGGGTTAGGGTCGGGGGGGGGGGGGGGGGGGGGGGGTGCAAACCTGTAGAGTACAGTGGAAGAATCCAGCTGATCCCATTCCATTCAGGACACATGGGGTCTATTATTATTTAAAATACCCATTCCTTTGTCAAACCAACGCCATCGTAAAACCCAAGTGTACTCACCTACTGTATAATATTGGTGACATGCAACAAACACCTTGCATATGCACAGCTCACTTTTGTGTACATTCAAGTCTTTGTTCATCTTCATTTCCTACTTATTCCTGAATAAGCCATATTGCACTGAGCAGTCTGGACTGAGATCTCAGTACCGAATGACTGGTTGACAAATGTTTTAATAATGAAAAATAAGAGACCAAACTGGTTTAAAATTGATGATGGAAAAAAAAGTGTGGCTCATTGTTTTACAAGAATTTAATCGTCATTTTTTCCGCCATTGCTGTGGTTGCTCACACAAGGACATGCTATTAATTGACTATAGTTTATGATATATATTTATGATATGATTATTATACACTCTGTGTGTGGGGTTTTGTTTTTGTAAAGGTTAAATCCAAACAGTACAGTATGTCTCTTTTATCCGCATCCCCAAATAATGTGCTGTCTTTTTCACAGATTTGCCTAAAAAAGGTGTTCTGTTCTAATCCAGCTAGTGTTTGCAAGGCTCGCTCATATATTTATTGTACATGTGCATATTAAAAAATAATCATCCACATACCTTGGATTTAATCCTTCTCAATAGGTGGTCTGTGACAAAGAGGACCATCTCTCATGGTATAGCCATGTAAGGGAGATTAATTTTGAAAGCCCACATATTTTTCTCGATTCTTTTGTCCCCATTTCTACGTGGAGCATGTCCCTTAAATAGCAATTTTTTAATCTAATCTAATAATATATGACAATAATGGAAAGTAGATCATAGTGACAAGCTTTTTGGGGTGTTGCCTCTATTATCTAATTGTCATTTGCTGTACAAATCCTAATCTTTCCCCCCAAAAGATTCAATGCTATGGAAGGAACAACGCTGACTATCATTTGTTGTTTGTCTCCAGGCGTTTTCAGGCGGTAAATGCATTTCACCCAGCTATCTGTTTCTGCACATGATAAAGGTATGACATGTTGATGAGATGACTTCCCTCTATCTCATTGTGTCTGCCTTCTCTTTAGTTCATTCAGTTTTGCTTCAGTACTATGTATATTCTGGTCATTTTAGGGCTCAATCAAGAATAGGGTGGCGAGGGGGGAGATTGTCTGTCTATCATTTAATACTACAGCAGCACATAATTTTTCCTTCTATTCTGGGGCTTGATTGACATGTCGAAAGCCTTGACATTTTTGCAGGCGTTGTGAATGAAGCCTGTTATTATGCACACATTTCCATTCTGATAAACACATGGCCAGCCATTGGGGAAATAATTACATGCCATTGGCCTTATGGAATGAGCGCTCTTTCTTGTGTGTTGTTGTCTGCACATTTTCAATTTTGTCTTTTATCATCGATCATAGATAATACTGTAGATAAATAGGATATTTGTTTCTCCCTCTCTCTGAATAACTTAACATGTAGCATCTTTTGTTTGGAAAGCAATCATCTTGTACCACACCCACTATAACCCACACAACAATGTATTTTTCTTAATGGTAAACACAAAGCTTACCTCATTTTAGTTGCAAGGTCTTTGCACGATAAATGAAAAATCACATACATACTGAATGAGTGAAAGTCACAACTTTTCCATGACATGCTGCACATTTAGGTCATTCCTATTCCACTTAAGTCCTGTAGTCCTGTGTTGATAATGCAAAAGGTTTCTGTCAAACAAATCAGAACGAAGAAGACGTTCCTCCTGTCCATACAATCAAAAAGAACAGTGCTAATAATGAAGCAACTTACTTTTCATGTCATGTTTGCTTGGATCTATGCTGAAAACTTAAATAAAGAAAATTGAGTCAATGTTTGAAAATCATCTAATGGTCAAACCAGTCGGGAGCTTCCTATAGAGCATTGTTCCCACTTGTATACTGTATGACTAACGAAGCTTTTCAAGACTTTAAATTGACCAGGATTCAAAAGTGTCTTGGCCGACTTCAAAATCGATTGTTTTAGCACAATGCAATGCCTAACGTAATGCAATTATTTAGCATATTTACTGAGAATAAGGCAATCACTTTTTTGTAATCATGCATACAGTTTTCACAATATGACACTACTTTTCAGTCCTTCAAACTAATTGTCCTATCAAGGTTGACAAGTGATGCTAGTGGGTTTGAGACAGGACGGGTGGGCTAAATATAGTTTGGCAAGCACCATATTGACCAAAATCCCAGGGGCCCCCAGTCAGTACCTAAATCGAAATCTGGTCACATCAAAGTGACACAAAATATCAATCAAGAAGCTTGTATCTCACAACACCTTCAGTCTGATTGATGTCTCATGGCACTGAATGATCATCAGAGGTATCCCCTGGCCCTTTGGCGCGTTATTTTTAACTTCAAAATACAAGCACATTTTTAAAAAAATGAAAGCAGCAGGATGCATGTGTTTTGAGATGATATAGCCTTACTCCACACACACCCTAAGTATACCTTGATCAGCAGCCTAGACGCTTTGTAAACTATACATGTCAGCAGTTGTAATATACAGTATGCAGCTCCCAAGGGCTCGGCTAAAATACATTTATATCAAACCATGCAGCAAACGATAAAAAAGGCTAAGAGTTGCAAGCCAGGCAGATGGTGTTGGATTGTGTTACAGTTAGCCAAGCTAATTTGGCAGAACTCCTGTTTTCCATACTTTAGTGCATCTGTACTTCATCACTATACATACATCCGCTTTGTGGCCGTTATATATCTGGTGAATTAGCATCCATGCATAAAATTTCCCTCTTTCATCCTGTTCCATCTTCCTGAATAGAAAGCCCTCTGGAAGGCCCCACGGTGAGGACCAAAAGCTCCTGGGTAAATGTACAAATGGCAACATTAAGTAACCTTACTAGGAGGGACCATGGGTC
Source organism: Phyllopteryx taeniolatus (assembly GCF_024500385.1). Taxonomy (NCBI): domain Eukaryota; kingdom Metazoa; phylum Chordata; class Actinopteri; order Syngnathiformes; family Syngnathidae; genus Phyllopteryx; species Phyllopteryx taeniolatus. The sequence goes on along the minus strand of NC_084509.1, from coordinate 5,759,782 downwards.
CTTAGGGAGCCATGTTGGTTAACTGTCTGCTAAGCCAGATATTTGGTGCAGATTGACCCTTGTCTTATGGGTCGCCCATCAGTAAATCAAAGACTGTAAACACTGTCTACTCTTTGTGCCTAAAATAGAGCTCAGGCACTCATGGGAATGTACGAACAGAGCTTACGTGAAATAATGCCTAATGCCGGTGCGCCAAAGGGGACAGTTCAGCACTAGAGCGGAAACTGACTGGAAAAGTGAGAGCAACGTGATGTGCTTGTCAGCCTCTTTTAACACATAGTCCAAGTGAGAGCGGGCCTTTCAATTATTCAACCATTTTCTTTGTCCTTGAACTGCACATTAGTCTTGTTTCATTCTCTGTGTTAACAAGCAGTGTCTCTCCTGTCTCTCCGAGGATGTGGCTGTCACCAATAATTCACATGATTTAAGCACATTGCTTCTTTTTTTCAAGGGGTGGTGGTGGTGAATAGGGCCAATGCAGAATCTCCTTCGACACCATCTTTAAAGCAACATTTGTGATAAATAAATTGAATGCTTGCAAATCAGATTAGCTGTGACTTCAGTCTAGAAGCCAAGTAGGAAACGATTACAATACCGTACATATTTTTATTAAGTGCCCTGCAATTGGCTGGCAACCAGTTCAGGGTGTACCCCGCCTCTCGTCCAAAGTCAGCTGGGATATGCGCCAGCACGCCCGCAAATCCAAGTGAGGATAAGCGGAACAGAGAATGGATGGATCTATTTTTACAAAGGTGGTAAACTGCATTTATGGGTATTTACATTGTGAAATTATGATGAACAGTGAGCTCAATTTATGAGGTGAACATAGGTACATGCTGTAAAATACACCCCCATCAATCCTCCCCTTACAATGATATTAATGATCCTTTATATTGAACTGATTCGAGGAACATTTTTTATGTATTTTAATGCTCATTTTGGGAGGCACCAAATGTTGGTGTTTTTGAAAAGTAAATAACATGAGCTTTTCTAGCATTATTTCTTATTTTATTTAATTATGGAAAAAGTAAAAAAAATAAAAGTGGTGAAGATTGGAGTTCAACCTATATTTTCCAGAAAAATATGCCTCAAAATAATAATATATAAAAAAAAAAAACATCTCATTTATTCACACACTCTGTTGAATCCAAGAATGTGTTTTGCTTGTAATTTGGCTTTTCCATGTCACCAAGTACCATCGATGTCAAATTGGAAAATTGCAATGATAGCAATATGCAATATATGGAAGCATCAAGCCACTTAGTATAACAGGAGCAACGCAACTACCGTACTTCAATACCATTTACCAGTCGGTATTGGTAACTGATTGTATGCTATTTTAATTTCATTAAACAGAGGTTACTTTTCTTTTTACAGTTTCCTGGTGATATTTTGAGCCTTGAATAAATTATATTACTGGTATACAGTGGGTACAGAAAGTATTCAGACCCCCTTAAATTTTTCACTCTTTTTTTTTTATATTGCAGCCATTTGCTAAAATCATTTAAGTTCATTTTTCCACATTAATGTACACACAGCACTCCAAATTGACAGAAAAAAACGGCATTTTTGAAATTTTTGTAGATTTATTAAAAAAGAAAAACTGAAATATCACACAGCCATAAGTATTCAGAACCTTTGCTCAGTGTTTAGTAGAAGCAGCCTTTTGAGGTAATACAGCCATGAGTCTTTTTGGGAATGATGCAACAAGTTTTTTACACCTGGATTTGGGGATCGTCTGCCATTCCTCCTTGCAGATCCTCTCCAGTTCTGTCAGGTTGGATGGTGAATGTTGGTGGGCAGCCATTTACAGGTCTTTCCAGAGATGCTCAGTTGGGTTTAAGGAGTTGTTCTGAAGCCACTCCGTCAGTATTTTAGCTGTGTGCTTAGGGTCATTGTCTTTTTTGAAGGTGAACCTTCGGCCCAGTCTGAGATTCTGAGCAATCTGGAGAAGGTTTTCGTCCAGGATATCCCTGTACTTGGCCGCATTCATCTTTTCTTCAATTGCAACCATTCTCCCTGTCCCTGCAGCTGAAAAACACCCCCACAGGATGATGCTGCCATCATCATGCTTCACTGTTGGGACTGTATTGGACAGGTGATTAGCAGTGCCTGGTTTTCTCCACACATGCCACTTAGAATTAAGGCCAACAATTTCTGTCTTGGTCTCATCAGACCAGAGAATCTTATTTCTCACCATCTTCGAGTCCTTCAGGTGTTTTTTTTTTTTTTTTTATCAAACTCCATGTGGGCTTTCATGTCTCTTGCACTGAGGAGAGGCTTCCGTCATGCTACTCTGCCATAAAGCCCTGACCGGTGGAGGGCTGCAGTGATGGTTGACTTTCTAGAACCTTTGCCCATCTCACGACTGCATATCTGGAGCTCAGCCACAGCCTCATTGGGTTCTTCTTTACCTCTCTCACCAAGGCTCTTCTCCCCCAAATGCTCAGTTTGGCTGGACGTCCAGCTTGAGGAAGGGTTCCAGTCGTCCCAAATGTCTTCCATTTAAGGATTATGGAGGCCACTGTGCTCTTAGGAACCTAAAGTGCAGCAGAAATATTTTTGTAACCTTGGCCAGATCTGTGCCTTGCCACAATTCTGTCTCTGAGCTCCTCAGGCAGTTCCTTTGACCTCATGATTCTCATTTGCTCTGACATGCACTGTGAGCTGTAAGGTCTTATATAGACAGGGGTGTGGCATTCCTAATCAAGTCCAATCAGTACAATCAAACACAGCTGTACTCCAATGAAGGTGTAGAACCACCTTAAGGTGATCAGAAGAAATGGACAGCACCCGAGTTAAATATATGGGTGTCACAGCAAAGGGTCTGAATACTTATGGCTGTGTGATATTTCAGTTTTTCTTCTTTATAAATCAGCAAATATTTCAACAATTTTTTTTCTGTCAATATGGGGTGCTGTGTGCACATTAATGAGGAAAAAAAATAACTTCAATGATTTTAACAAATGACTGCAATATAACAAAGAGTGAAAAATTTAAGGGGGTTTGAAAACGTTCCGTACCCACTGTATATCATAGGACAAAGTATTTTGAAATGAGAACATCTTTGGAGTTAACCAGCAACAAAGAACAGATTGTGTGCAACTTTGGAGGTTCCACTGGATAACCCCATTTATATTACTCTTGAGCACAACAACGCAATCCCTCCAATTGTATGTCTTTCATATGAAATGAATTGTAACGTCTTGAGCGTGCCAGGCAGCAGCGCAACTTGGAGTGCTTAAAGTCAGCAGTCTTCCCCAAAATTATTCATGCTGTGGATCCCCTGGGATTCCTGTTTGCTCATCCACTCTTTCTTTTCTTCAAAAGGCAAAGAGGCCGTGATCTTTCTGTGCTGCCTGTGGTGTTTGTCCTCTGCATGTTGCCATACCTTGACCTTTTTAGTCTTTTACATTCTAGCAGCTAATCAAGTAGCCTCTATATCATGACTGGCAAAGTTGGATAGGATTGAGGTGTATGAAATATTGTTTCTTCAATGATTTCTCTGTTTCACAAGCCCCTGAGGTATCTCAGGTGTTGCTGAGGCATGAGGTATGTGTCTGTGACTTAACAAGTGCGTGTACCTGTGTATGGTGTTGTTTGACCTTGAAGACAGTGCAAGAACATGGGGAATGCCCAAGAGCCTTTGAAGATTGTGAACGTATGAACTTACTATATAACCTTTTGTAGTGTGATTAAATTTGTTTTCGCATACAGTCCCTTTGTTAATCCATCCATCCATTTTCTGACCCACATCTCCTCACTCAGGTCGCGGGCGTGCTGGAGCCTATCCCAGCTATCATCGGGCAGGAGGCGGGGTACACCCTGAACTGGTTGCCAGCCAATCGCAGGGCACATACAAACAAACAACCATTCGCACTCACATTCACACCTACGGGGAATTTAGAGTTGTCAATTAACCTAACATGCATGTTTTTGGGATGTGGGAGGAAACCGGAGTGCCCGGAGAAAACCCGCGCAGTCGACCCCCGTGCCGCCCCCTTTGTTAATATGAACTCAAATTCTTGGCTGTGTTCAAACTTTCTGCTGAATTATTTAAACTAATCTGTTTTTATTTTGTTTTCCACCAGAGTTTGGTCACAAGCTGAACGAGACCAGATCAAGCTGTCTTCCAACACACACAAATAATAGTGCTCACACTTGATCAAATCACCATTGTAAAAACCACCCCAGAGTTTGTTTTTAACCTAACCAAATAGTGTGTCCTCACCTGAAAAGTAGACCAACTCTTCAGTTGTGACAGGTCCGCATGCAATACAATGGCAAAACAATGAAAGTGGACTTGTACCATTTTCAGTTCACATTGCACAGTTTAAGTGAACCGTACCATTGACTTAAATTAACTGAACCAAACCATTTCCTGGTTGGACCTCTGAGGGCTTTCACACTAACAATTCAATTTCTTTGGTCAAAATCAGTTGATGGGTTTGTAAACTTGGTCTGCTGGTGGAACTTCGATCACACTTAATGGACCAAATGGACTGCATGGTGTGGGAAAACAAAAAAGCGCTTGATTACAATGGGTCAGAGGATGCTAGTGTGAATGTTTATTTGGTTCAGTTAGTGTGTTTGGAATAGCCAATCATGCACTAAAAATGCTAACTAATGAAGCTCTGAGTTTAGTTGCATGGGTGAAAGTTTGAAAACACCTTTGCTGCAGGATTTGAAAAATCCCTTTCTATTTTTATAAGGAACAGCAGATATGGACCTTTGTAATTGGTTTCATTTCCATGTTTCTATTGCTGTAGTTATTTTGACTCACAGAACTGATCCAGTGAGAGACAAATGTTGCTGTAAGAATATTGATTGCTAATTGTGTAAATGTGGGGAACCTGACCACCTTGGATTCTTAAAGTAGAACCCAAAGTTGGTCCAAAGAAATCAAAGCTCACTCTAGCCTTGAGCTTGTGAGAGTTTGTACGAACATGATTTAAGGTGTGAATAATCATTGGTTAGAGAAAGAGGAAATTCACAGTCACAGAGTCACACAGATCACATGTGGCAGGAGGCAAAACAAAATCTGTTGGATTGGACGTGAGGTGACAGGAAGGTGGAATCTTAAAGAGGGACCTTGTTGCTGTCTGAAATCCTACAGAAATATTAAGCTAAAGCCTCTTGAGAGGTGTGACAAACGTATGATGAGTCACAACTTTAGCCATTTGATCTGCTCTTCCACTGGATGACGTGGCTGAGAGGAGCTGACATCCTTTCTTTAAGTCTAAATTTGACATGCCTTGATAATGCATCTTAGTTGATTTTTCAATGATGGTGAGCAGAAGTTGTATCTTTCAAAGATACACAGTCAGACACTTAACCCATTGCAGAACGATGGTGGTCCTTAAACTGCTGCCATCATCAAACCTATATGAATTATACAGGCAATGTTTTAAATGTATCTTAATTGTCATACAAGTGCAAACATATGTTAACCTCTGCGCAGTAAGACTAAATTTAAATAAATAATTTAAATACAAAACATCAATCAATATTTTAAGGACATTTTTTTTTTCCAAGCTCTATATCGTTTGGAAATGTCAGTTAAATGCAGCAACTCTTAATGTGACATGCTCTGTGAGAATGACATCAGGCGTGTTCATACGTGTTCAGTGGACAATTTCCCAAAGAAACACGGTGAAAGGTTCAAGGGTGTTGACTTTTTTTTTTTTTTTTTTTTATAAAACAAAATAAAAAATACTCCCTGCCTTACATGTCCCATTTATTTTACTTCAAAATTGTTGTAGTTTTTTTTGTTTGTGAACACTCAGCCTTTCAGCAATGTTTCCAAAAACAAATTCAATCAAAAACAATACCTTCTCTGCTACCCGTCATCCCTTTATCAACCGATTGTTACTTGAAAATGTATTTTGCTTTAAATATACTGTAGTTGAAAATGCAGTTATGTTTGATAAAATATTTCTAATTCTTTGTGTGTACGCATGGTCTGAGGAGGTTCTAAATTTGTTTGCAGAATATGCACAAATTCAAGTGCGGACATACAGTATCGGTGATTCACATAGTATTTGTGTGTCAAACGTGCGTACGCATGATTTAAGCACAAATCTATGCATATGCACGCTCAGTGAATGAGGCCCATTGTATTTCTTTTTCTTATCCCTTGTCTTCCATCTCTGCCTTATTTCATTCCTCTCTTCCTTCTGAGACTCACCTTAAGAAGTACACATGCCACTTTATCACGCTGATGAATCTGGTGGGCTTCTCAAGGAGAGGCTGTCTGACCGTAATGCAAAGACAAATGCCCACTGTGTCCCCCCTCGCAGCCCCAGCAGCCGCCTCTTGTGTGTAATGTGATGCAGAGAGACAAGTTGATTAAAAGAAGGTTAAGAGATGTGCTGGGGCCCGTCACTCAGCCCCGGTGACAGATTGGTGACAAGCGGGTCAAGGGTGTTGATAGTGGCAGAGGAAAGGAATCGCTCCTCCACAACTACCCCCTCGCTTAAAGACACATGCACTTATGCCTCCCGTGCGCTCACTGCCATGCGCAGTTCAAAAGGATTTACGGTCATACAGGTGTTCGCCAGGAAGGCCTGCGCCTTAATTAAGATGGACATTTACCAAGAACAATGGCAAAGTCACATAGAGGGGAATGGGACCTGGAGGGATAAGGATCTCAACCTACTCTATTTTACTGGATGATTCCAATTCACTGTGTTTTATGAGTCATGCCTAAACGGGATTTTCTGCACATCAGAGAAAAAAACATATTGGCCATTTTTGAATAGTTCAACAAAAGAAAGCAATTTAAAACACCAACATAAAAGATAACAGAAACTCACGTTGTTATATTACTCTGAGGACTAACTGTTTTCTCAGATGTGTTGTTTCGACCGTGAACTCTGCGTATCTGTGAAAAATAGCCTGCATGAGTGAGAGCGGGAGAAGTAATTGCCCTGCAGCCATTCTAGCAGACTGCATCTCGAAACCCAGATTCATGGAGTCACTGGAGAATTCCCCACGAAGATGAGAATGCACAGGATGGCCGTTAATTCACGCATTCATACAAGAGAAAAGGTTCCTATTTTATTCAGGGGGAATGTTTTCTATGGGGTTTAATGATGCATGTAATCAATATGATTAATCAGGTTCTATATTTTTGCATAAGTGGAAGTGATAAGATACAAACCATCTAAAGTGTTTATGTGCAAGTGATAAATAACTATTAGAAGTGGTGGAAAGAGAAATGACATTAAAAAAAGTCATTTGTCTTTTGTATGTAAAAATCATTCATATCCCTGACCATTTAAGGAAATACAATTGTTAGCAGCATTCTAAACAGATCCTGGTACTGTTGAGCATACCTAGAGCAGCCTTTCACGCATTTTCTGAGCTGTGTATGCCTGACAACCTAGTTCTCTGCCGCACACCCTCAAAAATATTTACTCAAAACAAAGCCGCTGAGAGCCAACAAAGACATCATGGTTGGTCATGCAAACCTGCAACGGAAATTAACACATGCAAGTTTCACTAGATTTTTTTAAAATATTGATAAGAAATGGAGTGCAAGGATTTTTTTTCTTCATAAGATTTTTAATTTTTTGTTCAAAATTACATTTTGATTACATTTTTGAAGAGACATAGCACATAATCCCTGATGTAGCACATAACATTAGCACATTCTAATAAACTATAAATGTATCATGTTATGCGTGTATAGAGAAACAGTGTGAATTACTTTGGGCAAGGAACACAATGTAAAACATAAAACCAAAGATTAGTTGTAATTCAGGCGGCACGGTGACCGACTGGTTAGAGCGTCAGCCTCACAGTTCTGAGGTGCGGGGTTCAATCCCCGTCCCCGCCTTTGTGGAGTTTGCATGTTCTCCCCGTGCCTGCGTGGGTTTCCTCCCACATCCCAAAACATGCATTAATTGGAGACTCTCAATTGCCCGTAGGCATGACTGTGAGTGCGAATGGTTGTTTGTTTCTATGTGCCCTGCGATTGGCTGTACCCCGCCTCCTGCCCGATGACAGCTGGGATAGGGTCCAGCACGCCCGCGACCCTTGTGAGGAGAAGCGGCTCAGAAAATGGATGGATGGATAGTTGTAATTCACACAATGACTCGAGTTGTTGCCACTGATACGTTTCGAGCTAAATGATACAAATTCAGCAAATAAGAATTCATTGCAACTCAATTTGGTGGTGATATTCTAAAATGTAATGATATAAATATAAATGATTTCTCTTTGCTAGCAAGCTGTCATTTTATTATAAAACTACCATGAGAAGTAGATGTTATTTTTTTCAAATGCTTACTGCTTATGGATGCAATGTCACATGCTGTAAAACAAGGTTACAGTCTTTGTTTCACCCCCCCCCCCCTTGCTGAAGCTGCTGCCATTCAGCTTGCTTGTGTTCTGCAGCTGTTTCCTTCCCGTTGTTCAACCACATGATCGCAATGCAGAGCTTGTTATTATTTTGAAAGTGTTGGCCTAACAACATCAAACACTACACTGAGACTTAAGGGAGAAAGCAGGCGGCGCATCCAACTAGTATAATCTCGGCAACCATCTGTCTGTCACAGGGCCTCCGGGCGAGAAATCAAACTCCCAAAAAATTTAGATTTGTACTCTTCTGGAATCTTGTTTGTGACAGTATGCACACTTGCAGCCTTGTTTAGTGCCAACAAATCACACCACACTGGCAAATCCATTAGAATCCGAGGAGCAAGAAAGCGTTATGTTGGATTAAGAGTGGCCGTGTAAACCTTGCTTTATCTGGCCTTGGATGACCATGCAACACAGAGCCTGTGGCGCAGACTGTGTGTATTTCCATGTAACATTCGAGGAGAAGTACACTCTTCATTTCATTCTAAAGTAGGGAGAAAATGAAGCGAAGATCCATCTTCCCATTTCCCACCTCTCCCAGTGGCATCTGAGGTCTGCTTATCGGAGACGGCAGATGCAACGAGCTTATGGGACCTCATCAGAAAGGCTCTCTGAAGGCTATACCTGCTGCCGGTGAACCGTTGCTTCCATTCCCTCTCGCCATCCCTTTTGAGCCCCACCTAACCCATCGCCTGCAGGCCTGACGGACAGGCAGTCCAATTACTTCAACTAAGGGAGAAGCTAATGTCATACACGGTGGACTGACAACCTGCCTCACAAGAGCGGTCTCAACTACTTTCACTAAGTTTTTTTCCCCTTCAAGAGTAGATGCATAGAAAGTGGTGCCTTGGGTGAACAGTGATGGAATACCTGATGGCAATGGACTACATCAAAAAAAAAAAAAAAAGGTTTTCTTACAAACATTTGTATATAGTGAAACCAAAAATCTCTGATTTGTTCAGATTTAGAATCATTTATAATAAGTCCCAGTGTCACATTTTCGCCATCAAAAAACCTTCATGAACTGTAAAGGCAACATTTTAAATAAAATAATATATGCATAAGTGTCATACACTAAATGATGGTGAGATATGGGGAAGCACAAAGGGAGGGAAATTGCTCATAAGGCAAGTCACATTACAAAGATTTCATGCTTTTTACATGACTAAAAAAAAAAAAAAAAACTAAATCAGTAAATCTTTGTAATTCTTGACTCATTGTACTGTATTTGTATATGTATATGTATTTCCTACATCAAAATAAATTCAATTTCCCCTTCACTGATCATTATCGTGTCAGCAGAAGTCACATTAGATTTTCAGAGGTCAGCCATGCATGATGATTGATTAAAATCAGTTTTTTTTCCTTTAACAACTTTGTCTTATTTTTTCTTACAAAACTTGTATTGTACTCCTAATCATGTGATACAAGCATTCCCTAAAACCTTTAGATATAAATTGTGGTTAAGAGCTATTTGTCTCTTGAAACTGATCAGTATTTCATAAACTGCGAAGGTTTTACACAATATGCATTAATGCATGAAGCTTGTGGCTTTTTCATCTTATTATACAACACTTAAAACCAAAAAAGTAGGTTACAATCCTTTGTACTTGATAAATGTTACTGGCAAAGTTAAGTCAGAGTACCATTCTGCTCAGGAACTGTGTTAATTGTGAGGTTGTGAGGTTGTTGTCATCCCTACCCCCACCCCCCCACACACACGCACACAAAGACAACTTAACAATGGCATTATGAAGTATATTTATTGCAGGCAGACATCATTTATACTTGTTTATTTTGAAGATCTCAAATATCTAAAAAAAGTACAATATTTACCATACAGGTACTAATTAACTGTTAATGTGTTGAGTTTTTGCTTTCTCGGTAATATAACATAGCGTAACAACATGCTCGTTAGCCATATTTCTTCATATTGTTGTACTAGTGAGTGTATTTATTGTGTACAGTAACAGTATGTCTTTTTGAATCTTTCCTCGAATAACTATTTTCAGTTACCCCCAATGAAAGATATTTTGAAAAACACTATGGCCCAACGTTTTGACAAAAAAAGACAAATATTCTCTTTTTATAGTTAACGATGTTCCGTTTACCATTCCACCCAGTTGGGTTGTGTTTGTAGTTTACTGTTTTTTACATTTACTGTCTCTTTACTTATCACTCTGGTTGTTTTGTGTAAATCTTGAAAATTCCTTGCCGCTCCGTTTGAAGGCTGCAGGTATACAGTTCGCAGTGAATGTCAGACAGTCTCCAAATGCTCAGGGGTGAAAACAGTGTCTGCTCCAATTATCCAGCGCTTCGGCAGGACTTGTCCACTTCACAGCCCAAAGCTTCTGTGGGCATAGTTTGATGGTGATTGTGGTTTAAAGGTAGCCCACCTTTCCACACCCGTGTATTGTGCTGTGCTATAATATCTGTAACAAGTTTATAGACACAGAATGTTCATGAGAGCAGAGACATTACAAACGATGTGAATATAACATTTTCTTGATCATTTCACAGCAAATGACTTTTCCAATTTTGGTCACAGTGATTTGACACTGGAGAATTTTTTTTTATTTGTTAGCATTCTAAGAGCTGCGTGAGAGTTCAATTTACAGCCAAAGCTACTATTCATACCAAAAAGTGGCAGGTCTTTTGTACCTCATAAGTTTCATGAGAGCAGTTCAAGGATAGGTGCCTTGCTCACACAAATCAGTCAAAGTTGCAGTCAACATTTTGAGTGATTCATGTGTTTGTGGGTGTTTTGCTGTCATGGTTTGGTTTTCATTTTCTCTTTTTGATTTCTTTTACAGTTACTAGTCAGATTTCGACAGGGACTTTACTACTCAAAATTACAGTTTTAAAGTCTTGTGAAGACAGTTGTCATCAAATGTGCCAATCACATGTTAATGTAGCATTTGTCAGACCTGCATATATGAAACGTTCATGGAGTATTTTGTGGCAGTATGTGTGCATGTGGGTGCCATACTGTATTTCCATGTATTTCTTGTGTATAGAAAAATCTTCAAATAGCTCAATGCTAAAGGGTCCAAGAGATAATGATTATGAGAACAGGCCTTACTTCCAACCTGGAGAGACTTGTCTGACAAGGTTCCACAAAGATTTTAGCACTATTAATTGTGGTTGTATGGCAAATATAGAAAGCCATCTCCACTTATAAATGCTTGTGAAGAGTAAAAAAAAACAAAAAAAACACATCATTCCTGAAACCAGATTTAAAAATAAAATGTGCCTTCAAGTTAGCACTGAAAAAGTAAGAAAATGTATATAATTTGATGAATAACAGCAAATTAGTGAAATCATTAATTTGCCTGCATTGTTACAGGAATACATTAGCTATAAATGTGAAGAAAAGAAGAGTGGAAGACTTCTGTGGCACAACATTCCTTGTCCATGGATACCTTTGGAAAAGCCACATACAAGACATGCTACACTTTGCAGACTGTCAGCATCTTATACAAAAAGTAATCTTGTTAATACATCTTGCCGACCGTTGCAGTAATACAATCAGGATCAAGGAGAGAGCCAGCAGCTAAAGGCTTGATTTAGATCTTACAAAAAGTGAGAATTAAGTGAAACTGCAAGCTCTCAGTGACATTACTGGGGATGCTGCAACAGCAGTTTTATCAGAACTGGACTGGTTATCTGTGTTCCATCCATCCATCCATCCATCCATTTTCTGAGCCGCTTGTCCTCACTAGGGTCGCGGGCGTGCTGGAGCCTATCCCAGCTATCATCGGGCAGGAGGCGGGGTACACCCTGAACTGGTTGCCAGCCAATCGCAGGGCACATACAAACAAACAACCTTTCGCACTCACATTCACACCTACGGGCAATTTAGAGTCTCCAATTCATGTATGTTTTTGGGATGTGGGAGGAAACCGGAGTGCCTGGAGAAAACCCACGCAGGCACGGGGAGAACATGCAAACTCCACACAGCCGGGGCCGGGGATTGAACCCCGGTCCTCAGAACTGTGAGGCTGAGGCTCTAACCAGTTGGCCACCGTGCCGCCTATCTGTGCTTTTAAAAAAAAAAAAAAAAAAAATTATAATAATTTTAAAAATGGCAGCATCAATATTAAGAAGTTAACTGTGCTCTCACCTTCACAGTTGGGGCACATGCCGTACTTAGGCAAGCTTTACACCTGAAGCCCTGATTGATTGACTAGTGTGAATGCCCTGTGCTCTGCTCTGCTCTGCGCTCTCTGAAGAGCTTGGCTTCAGCATTGTACACGCGGTCATGCACGAACAGGCGTGAAAGAAGCCACAAAGTCATGAAAGTGGCAGTAATGCAGTATCATTTCAAATAGCACAGTGATGGCATATGTGTGTGCTGAAGCACGGATGAGGGAGGGAAAACTGCTCCTAAGCATGGTGCAATTAAAGTGGCTGAAAATGAGTCCACCCTTAGTTTGATAGCAACTTGTTCGTTTGGGTGCTACAATTCATCCATTTTCTTATGTTTTGTTGCGCTGATCGATCCATAATGGATGTCAGACGGCTCATGATGTCTTATCTTCAAACTTGCTTAAATATCTGCCAGTGTCCATACAGCTGTAATGTTTCTTTCACGTTTTTTTTGTTTTTTTTTCATAAAACAAGACAGGTTCCACACAGGACTCTTGTTTGATCACATTTCTATAATTGTAATACCTACAATTCACACTCTCTATTGATCTTCATGAGAGTCTATCCATTTAGGTCAAGTGATTCAGCTCTCCTTTTGAGGGCACAATTGTAACCCTCTGGTGGGGGTGCATCTGTTGTAATCTAGTATGAGGTACATACAGCATTTATGGAAACAACAGGAGACAAATTGCGTGCCCACAAAGCCGTTGGCCTTGTGGGCAGCGTTGGATGTGGTATCTGAAGGTGAAGCAAGATGGAAGGGGAAGTGGCAAAGCTGTACTTGAGATAGAGCCCAGGAAGAGTTGTCAGCTTTGATTTATTAAGTGCAACTCCTGCTCTGACTGCTGGTAACTTGTCAGTCTCCACATAATGGATGGAGCTCACAGCTCACTGCGCCATGATTGGCTTTTTTTCACCCAACTCTGTCCGTCGGGCTGCTCATCCAAAGCTATCTTGCTCTCATTTCTAATTAATTTGCTATTCACAACCCCCTTCCACTTTCCCTGTTTCCCAGTCTACAGATGCTGAGCTGCTTCCTTTTCTCACTTTCTTGCCCCCCTTCACATCTCTAATATGATATTCTCACTGGTGTCTGACAACACCTCCCTGTGGTGTCAAAGTTGAAAAATGACTACTTCCATTCAGATCCCATTCCTCTAACACATGTTGGCATAGCAATAGAACTGCACTCATCATTCACTCATCAGAGATTCCTGGAAGTTGTTTTGACTTGGTCTTGCAGTGACTACATTTACATCGACCCCAATATTTGACTTCTTTATTATTTTCTCATTATTACATTCTACTTATTGTCTTTGGTATGACTCGCACCCTTGTGTTATATGACTTTGTCCAACATTACCTTCAGACATCCACAATGCACATTTCCCCTTCAAAACTTAAAAAAGTATCTTGCTAACCACTAATTATGCAATCAAAACCATAAGAATACCAAAAAGAGAACAAATAACGAACCGACTGATGTACTTCGCAACATGCTGGAAAAACCCAAATAAGACATCTCAACAACAGTGCAGCTAAGATTAAGATTGTCTCGGTCTCGACTCCCAAAAGTCTTGGTCTTGTCAAGGTCTCGGTAACTTTTGGTCTCGGGAAAGTCTCGGTCTTAGATTGTTTGATCTTGAGCACAACACTACCGTATACATGGATGTTTTGATTGCTGTTATTACTTCTATTGAGTTCATATTTCTGTTTAAGTTAACATTGCTTGTGGGAAATGCAAAGTACGTTGTGATATGATAATATTCCTGTACTTTACTGATAGAAGTAACAATAGTGATAGCAATTATGCAATCGCTGATATATACTGTCCAATACATCACTATAGGTATTTCAGAAATGTAATATAAATGTATTTTTCATTGTTAATTATTATTATTAATGTGCCAGAGATTAGCTAAATATTGGAGGATTGATACTTTGCCAGGCCCCTTATAAAAAAAGCTACTAAATTCTGTATTATTCCTGGATGAATTTCAGAGATGGACACATTACACGGTGAAGGAAAAAGATGGTTAGAATGAAATGTTTATGCCTTATTATTAATTGGGTAAATTTTGTATCAATTCATAAGGCACACTTTGGTCATTGTCTCATGAATTAGAGTAAATGGTGTCGCCTATTTTTGGTAAGGCATTTTCAGTGGATATTCACATCAATCCATCTCAACGTGTTCAACTAAAATCAAGCCAAACACAGCAGTTGGATGGAAGCCTGTGCCATGTTTGTGCAGTGACCCACTCAATGAACTCTTGATCAAAGACACACACACAGACTACACACAAACATCACGCCCAGCGTGAGCATAGCTGCCCTGCAGCGGACCCTTCCGCCGCGATCCCTCACATCCACGTCCTCTGCGATTAGCTTTGTCTTTGGCCAGATGCACCGCAACAGGCCTGCGGGATCTAACAGAGTGTTGCCCTATTACTCCAAAACAATAAGACATAATGTATTCTGATTTTTGTACGTTATTTTTTCTTCTTCTTCTTTCTACTTCCAACTTCTTCCTGAGATCTGACCACAACTGGATGATTGAATCTGAGCTTTCCCCCCCCCCTCACTTAGAGACAAATTTGTTATTTAAAATGTCATGCTTTGGGCCATTTATCAACCCCGCCTGACAGTGTGACACAATCAATTTAAGCCAATGAGGATCTTTCAGTGCTAAGAATGTTGGCCTCTGGTGCATTCAGCTGTGTCCTGGGCCTTTTTCATTGCAATGTGCAGATTAATACTGTCACAGTTGTTCACAAATGACAAATTAAGTTCACACTCCAAGTGTTCAACCTCCATTTGGCATCTCTTGTTATCAGCTGCACCCGAAGGTGGAGGAGAAACTTGAAGTATAGTTGCCTTATCGAGCTTGAGCGCACAGATTTAGGTTAAATGATCACATTTCCTGTAGCCTCAATTGTAACTATATAATATTTTTTTAAAACCTGCAAAATGCTGTATAACAAATATTGTTGAACAAGTAAAATAGATTACTTGGATGCATACATTTATAACTTTTATAACTGAGGTAACTCATATGCAATATTATTATTATAATTGATATTATTACTCAGTAGTTTTCAACAATTTGCTGCCTCCAAAAATCATTGCTATTTATTGTTGTACATGGATCTCATTTGATGTGCGTCACGCGTCTGAGACGCACAAAAATGTGCATGGACGTATAAATCATGGTGAATCTGCGTCCATAGACACACAACATTGCTTATTGCCTATGTACTGTATGTATGTGTGTGTTGCTGAAGTGCTTTAGCGGATCAATATCCACTAAAAATATGAGTCCTCCCTTGGTGGTAGCAAATCAGAGGCAGAGTAGGGCGGGTTATCGGTCCATAAATACAATGGACATGAGACTTTTTTTCCGCACTCGATACATTTTCATTGTTGCGGTATCAACCGGCGCGCCTCTCACTACGTAGCAAGCTGCTGGCTTTGGCTCCGTAGATGCACATAACTGGGACACTTTAGGGAAAGTTAACTATTTATTACGTTCACTAGCCCGTGAGATAACTAGCTAGAGAGCAAAGGAGCTAAACAGCTCGCTCTGGCTCGGTCGATCAAGGCGAGAGCGACATCATTTTAAACTAACTGGCGGAGCGCAGTCCACGTCCGGACCCAGAATCAGTCCCATACGGACCTACACCATAGCCAAAAAGGAAAGGTCATGCTTCAAGACAGACAGGTGCTTCTATTTTAAGCGGCGCATCAGATTACAGGCTTTTTTGATGAACAGTACCGACCAATCAAATGTGAGTTCAGCCACCTCTCATCCAATCAAATCTGCATCGCAGGTGGTAATCACTGAAATAAATCACTGACTGCGCAGACCAGACAGAGGCGAGGAGAAACTTAGCTGGGGAATGAGAAGGAGGCGTGGAAGTTGGAGAAAGATCAGAAAATTACCGTTAAATGAAGGGAACATTTGGAACAAATAGTGCTTAAAATGGAACGGGCAGAGCCATTTTTGTTTGTACTTCTCTGTCAGAAGCTCCCACTGGGAGCACTTATTAAAATTGCATATATGTGAAATGCCATCATGAAACAAAACAAAGGTTTGATAACCTCTGAAATGTTTCAGTTGTGAACATTTGTTACAGGTCCCATATTTTGGCTATTTACTCCATAGGGTGACTCTCATGCACTTAGTGTAAAAGTGTTAATTTTATTTCAAAAAACACCAGTGTCCAGAAAAGGCCCTTCTGACAGCTACTTCTGTTTGACTCAGTTTTGTATCCGCTTTGTTCATATTTGGGTAAGGCTGCCCTCTTTCCTCTGACTGGTTGCCTCTGTGCAGAAGACCAACTTGTGAGAGAGCATATGTGTTTGTTGTGTTGACAGCGCTGGCTTGGGAGCAGAGAGGTAGGCAGAGAGCTTTGCTAGTGATGTAGATAAGTTTTAGAAATTCGAATGACCTGTTTTCAGGCCTCTTGGCAGATAAAACATCTGGGACTCAGGAATGCGTGAATGACTTTAATTCATATTTCCCATTTACTGAGGCACAATAGAGCCAATATTACATCCCAAATACTAGAAAAAGTTGGTTTGGCAAAATACGGGACCTTTAAATTGAAATATGTAAAATTATTTGAGACTTCACTGTTGTGTCGAGGGCGGCACGGTGAACGACTGGTTAGAGCATCTGCCTCACAGTTCTGAGGACCGGGGTTCAATCCCTGGCCCCGCCCGTGTGGAGTTTGCATGTTCTCCCCGTGCCTGCGTGGGTTTTCTCCGGGAACTCCGGTTTCCTCCCACGTCCCAAAAACATGCATGGTAGGTTAATTGACAACTCTAAATTGCCGGTAGGTGTGAATGTGAGTGTGACTGAGTGCGAACGGTTGTTTGTTTCTATGTGCCCTGCGATTGGCTGGCAACCAGTTCAGGGTGTACCCCGCCTCCTGCCCAATGATAGCTGGGATAGGCTCCTGCACGCCCGCGACCCTAGTGAGGAGAAGTGGCTCAGAAAATGGATGGATGGATGGAAGGATGTTGTGTCGAGGCCAAACAGAATAGGGAAAGTCTAACTTAAAAAAAAATAATTCTGAAATTAAGCACCTTATTTGAACACGTATAATGTTTTTTTTTATTTAGTTGCTATTATTGTGAAATGCAGTCCTAATTTTACTTAGTAAATGAGAGAACATTACACAGTTGTGCTCATACAGTATGTTTGATTACCAGGGCAGAATTTGTAAGATGTGAACAATTATTTATTGTCATTATATCAGTGGCAAAAAACAAAAAAAACATCAAACTATAGCACTCGAAAGAATTTGCTATTGAGGCACACCAAAAATTAAAATGAGTGTGTGACACTCAGTTTAAAACATTTATGGCCTGCAAAATTTGGGTGAAGAACAGAACCCAAGCTCCTTGAGGTCCAGTGTGAATTATCCACAGTCAGTCATGATTTGGGGTGCAATGTCCAGTGCAGGTGTTGGTAAACTCTGCTTTTTTAAATCCAAGGTCACCGCAACAGTCTACCAGAATATTTTAGAGGACTTCATGATTCCTTCTGCTGAGGATCTGTATGGAGATGTAGACTTCATCTTCAAGCAGGATCTGCCCCCTGCCCATACCGCCAGAAGCACGAGACCTGGTTTGATGTCCACGCCATCGCAGTGCTTGACTGTACAGCCAACTCGCCGGCTGTAAACCCCATTGATAATCTATGGGGTATTATCAAGAGGAAAATGAGGGGCACCAGACCCAAAAACACAGAAGAACTGACAGCAAGCATCAAGGAAATCTGGGCTTCCATAACTCCCAGGCAATGCCACAGGCTGATTGCCTCAATGCCACAGCGCATCGAGGCGGTGATTAAAGCAAAGGAATTCCCAACCAACTATTGAAGATTAACATATCGTTTTGAAAGTACCATATTTAGATTGATTTAATGTGACCCTAATTTCTTTCTTTTTTCTGCAAAAACTGAGAAGTAAATGGTGATTTCTTCACAGTGTTCCAATTTTTTTTTTAATTCCTGATTTCGTGGGTTTTATGAGCTGGAAGCCCAAATTATGTAAAAATAAAAAAATAAATACTTTGAAATTGTTTAAATTGTGGGCCCTGAATCTATAATCTATGAAAGTTTAACATTTTGAATGGAATTATGGAAATAAATAAACTTTTCCATGATATTAAATTTTTTTGGAAAGGGTCTGTATATAATATATTGAGAGAGAGCAAGAGCAACGGATAACACAAAAATATTGTACAAACAGTATAAAAGATAGCGTGACAACTATAATAAAAATCTCCATTATAGCGGTACCGCAAAGCAAGAACCGTGATATAGCGGAGGATTACTGTATCTGTATTCCGTGACGATAAATTGCAGGGACTCCAATTTATCCAGGGCTAGGACTCATTGTTTCCATGACACGTCCATCCTGGGACTCAAGTGTAAAATGATCCATATTTGTGTGGTGTTATTATTATCTAAGTACCAGTAATTAGCAATAAACCAACTGTGGTAACACAATACTGCTCACCTTTATGTTTATATGCTTGGTAGGAGTTAATATTAAAGGGAAACCTGTGCAAGTGACATCAAAAGCTATCAGTGTGTCGCTATGTGACACAAATAAAAGAATACTAAGTTACAACGTACAAAATAGGCAAGGACCAAAAAAATGAAAATGGACCATCAATAAGTTTAGGAAAAGGAAACCACATTAATCTAGTTTATAGCTAATTGGGATTTTTAAGAGTTCTTCCAAGCCATTTAACCATTTAACCATCTATGACGGTTCTTTTTTTGAAAAACAACAGCTGTGTATAAATCAAATTCTTGTTGGAATACATATGTACCTTCAAGTGGCAGAGAAATCTGAAAAAGGTACATTAGGCAGTCAGTCTGGAGCAGAGCCTGCTCATCACCTGGCAACCACTTACCATGTGCTGGGCAATAGCTGTAGCTAGTGTGGATTGCAAAATGATTCCCTTTAAAGGTAAATGAAAATCTTTTCCCCTAATTTTTCAACTTTGTTTTTACTTGCTCGTGGGGATCAGTGTTTGATTGCGCTTGATTAAAATGTGTCAGAGGAATTATTTATATATATATATATATATTCTTTAGTAGCTGCAAGGCGAGTTGTCTGAAGGTCCATTATCACAGTGAAGCAGGAGTTATTCCCTCACCTTAAATGATCTGACAACTGATCACCCATGTGAGGCAGTTTTATTCATTGACCAGCTGAAGTACGTTGAGGTTCTCAGCTCTTGCTTACTACCCCATTAGAACAATGAGATAGAGCTCTAAATCAGATACTACATCTGTAAATGGTCCTCATAGAGATGGATTAGGATGTAACTGATCAAATATCTGTTGTGCAATGAACAAATAAAACTTGTGAATGTCTTTGCTAGCCATGAAGTTTGCCTTGGTATACTCTCATAGCTTGCTATAGCTGGATCCCAGCAAACCTGGTATAACTTTCATTGACATAAAGGTTGCTGATTACATGACATCACACAAACAGCGAAGAGTCTCTACAACGGATCAGGCATATAAAAAACAATAAGGAAATGTGTTGTCCACATGACTTTTTGTCCAATTATAATAATTTGGTTGTGACGTTCGGTAGCCTATTCAAATCTAATTTCCTAAGGAGCAAATGTGCTATCTCTAGCAGGAAATTAATGTTGCCTCAGTTTTTTGTGACTGGATGAATGAAAGCACTTTCCTTTGGGTCATTTTTGTCAGTCTCGTCCTAAATCCAAACCAGAAAACTGCAGAATCTAATCTAATTCAATGTATATACTTTATGTATGTTCTGTTCCACTTTTACTAATTAGGGTTACCGATGAGCTGGTTGCCAATCCAATTGTTGCCAATTGATTGTGTGTAAGTGAACATAGGCAGGCTACACACTGGAGTGGTTGTCAATCACAGGGATCATAACCAAATAAAACCAATTCAGGTTTGAAACTGTGTCTACTGTACATCACCTACTTTTAGCACCCACCGGATCAAAGATATGAATGATTGCCTTTCCTTTTGGCTTGGTTTGTCGTTAAACCCCTTCTCATTGCTCTCCTCCTCCTGATGTCTTGTTTGCCAGCCCTTGTTTAGCTTGACAATCCAATACTTTTTACTTCCAAGCAACCAGGCCTAAGGAAGCAGTAGAGGGTGAGCCAAAAGAGCTAGCAATAGTGGGTAATTAGCTACAGCTGCTGATGGGACTGCATCTTGCTGGCTGCCAGAGGAGCCTTGACAAAATTGCAATCAGATGTAATCAGAAAGGATGAGGTATTTTTGCCATGTTAAGATCCCGGGCAAATTGGAGATAGCAGGAGGGGAAAATGGATAAGATAACAAAAGGAGCTTCAGAGAGGATACAAACGTTTGTCTATGGAGATGTCATAGTTTGTCTGGTCTTTCCAGTTTGGTTTTAAGAGAGAAAGGACTAAAAGAGCCCAGATTGATATCAATCATCATCATCATCATCATGATCGAATCATCAAATATAAGCAATACCAATGTAATACTAAATTATTGGGATAGTCAAAAATGGTTTGGTGTGCCATCAAAGCATTCCGATTTGAACATGCATTTTTAGGCACACTATAAAGTACTACTACCTATTGCAAATTCTCAACTGATCTCATCCATCCATCCATCCATCCATTTTCTGAGCCGCTTCTCCTCACGAGGGTCGCGGGAGTGCTGGAGCCAATCCCAGCTATCACCGGGCAGGAGGCGGGGTACACCCTGAACTGGTTGCCAGGCAATCGCAGAACTGATCTCATGAGGTAGCTTAATTCACAATACTACAGTACATAAATTTTATCAATCTATTTTGTCAACAGATCAGCATCCAAAGATACTCTTTTAATTTGCCTGTCCTTTAAGATATCATAGATATCGCTGTGGGAACAGTTTTTCAGAACTGTGGAACATTTCTTTTTTTAAGAGTAAATCCCTGATTGGATCAGGAGTTAGCTTATACTTGCTAGTTAGAATTGCCCACGGAATAAGCTCTTTCGTCCTCGCTAAACAGTTTAATGCAGGTCCATCCCATGTCTATTGGTTAAAAAAAAGTATGAAAGTCTTCGGTGAAGCAAACCATCTGCCAACAGCATTTATAAGTGGTAAACATTGAATCAATATTCTGCCCAGTAAGAAGAGCATATTTAGTACACTATCAGTAACTGTTTCTGTTAGGGCTCAGAGATTTTAAAAAGCTGGCTTTTCAGTTGTGATGTACGTCCACACTCATTACACAGATCCTTCAATGATTAGGAGGCTGCTCAGCATCACGACTTTCTGAAAGCATATCTTTTTAAATTCCAAGTTCCAACAGCCCTCTGTCGACAGACACTCATACACGTGCACAAACACTCGCCTGGGCTCAGGATGCATCACTGCAACAGATGGAGTATTTTATCTATGGCGTTCATGTGGGCAGAGCACAGTGTACATTATGTCTGCAATTTGTTTTTTGTCTGATGCCACATTCTAGTCATGGCTTTAGATTTATATTCTTAAACCTGTTGCTCTGATAAGATTGGTTTTGTCTCTTTCTGAGGCAATAAAGACAGAAATCGCACAGTCTGGCGAGCAGAGACGTCTGTGACTCTAGTATGTCCTGTGAGAGGGTTCTAATGAAGTCTTGTGGAGGAATGGGACCACTAACCTGTCTCCTACAATGACAGCAAGACTTCTTTCTTTTAAGACCTGGCGATAAATAATGTCTTTGCATACACAAGGCACACACAGTGAAACACAGAGCTGTAATGCAGACGGTGGCACATGCAGCTTGTTGCTACAGGAGGTTGTGCACTGAAGTATAACAGTCACACTGAATGTGACAAAATGTACTGAGTAATTTATGCAATTTATTTAAATGTATGCGATGTGTGAAAGTGGAGATGGTGTTTGCATAAATGCAGGCCAAAAAAATAACGTGGTTTAATTTTATGTTTACAGTGGTCAAATGTTATTATTCTGTCCACCTCCACATCCATTACCCACACAGACTAAAATGAGGCTGAGACTTTTATTACCGTGGAGGCCGTACTCAAATGGCAATTTCCAGTGGTTTTCCCTGGCATCAGGTCGAGGTCTGGGTCTCAGTCCAGGTCTAGGGAGATTGACTAATGCCAACATGCTGACAGCAGCTGGAGAGTGTCAGCAGATGTAAATTACCAAGTGTACTCTTTGGTTCATTAGTTGCTCTTTCACTTGCACCAAACACAGCTGTTGCCTGGCCAACAGAGCAAAGTGGCATGTGTGTATGAGAGAGAGAGAGAGAGAGAGAGAGAGACAGAGAGACTGTGTCAAAGCTGAAGTAGTGTACCGCTCATTGGCCCACATGTCCACGCATCACATCTCTGTCTAATAATGGAGAAACATACTGTACCATTGAATGATTGTTTTCAGGGCACTGGCTCGTGTTATTTGTTTTTTCCCCCCACTTTGTATGGATCCTGCCTGTTGTTTGTTACTGCTATATTTCCCTGCCAAATGCATGTTGACCAGCCAAAGTGCAGTTGCAGTTTTTATCCATCAAAATGATTGACATCAGCAGTTTGTCTTATCAACCTCTGTGCAAAATACTGACCACTACCTTATTAATATTCAACCTATGTCTATGAGAATGTTGAGTGACAATGTGTAAGTTTGCATTAGTAGTGTATTTATTATTGTATCGCATTTTAGTTCTAAATGGTTGCGCACACACTTCTTTTAGTGGGTGAGAAACATATCGGTGCCTCTATTTATAGCAGTGTTATCTTATTGGCAATTAAAGGTGCTATAAAAGTCTCTCCACACCACTCTGAATATCGTTATTAATCCTGTAATATTTACTTCAGCAGCATTTCCACCCATTGTTCCCACTATCCAAGACATGTTTGTGTACAATATGTATGCAGATTGCCGTGCTCTCCAAGCAAATATGTATTCAGACCCAAGGTCTACTGTAATTAACAGGAAGACGATTGGGGGAATTCTATTATCCCTCTCTCTGGAGTCACTAGCGGCTCTTCAATTCTCAAGTCTGCTGCTTGTGTTATGAAGATGTTTCGTCCACAACTGCTCAATTCGCTATGTGTGTGCACTGTGCATGAGTGTTTGCATAGGTCTCAGAAAAACAATGTACAAAGGGCTTAGGCCACTAGCAGATTGTTTTACCAATGGTATAATAACCACAGGCGGCACGGTGGCCGACTGGTTAGAGCGTCAGCCTCACAGTTCTGAGGACCCGGGTTCAATCCCTGTCCCCGCCTGTGTGGAGTTTGCATGTTCTCCCCGTGCCTGCGTGGGTTTTCTCCGGGCACGCCGGTTTCCTCCCACATCCCAAAAACATGCATTAATTGGAGACTCTAAATTGGCCGTAGGCATGACTGTGACTGTGAGTGTGAATGGTTGTTTGTTTCTATGTGCCCTGCGATTGGCTGGCAACCAGTTCAGGGTGTACCCCGCCTCCTGCCCGATGATAGCTGGGATAGGCTCCAGCACGCCCGCGACGCTAGTGAGGAGAAGCGGCTCAGAAAATAGATGGATGGATGGATAATAACCACAATGCCAATGAGTCGAGAGCAGAGCTCCACTCAGCCCATACTAAAAAAAAGTCTGATGTACAGTATTTGGTATTTGTGTGTCTATCTGTTTGTTATTTAGCAGGCTGCTACTTGATTCAAGTATGATGAACAGATGGGCAGTGACATTATAATTCTGGGGGGTGAATGGTTGTTTTGATGCCATCGTGACTCAAACAGTGAAAATAAATCATCTTCATCCTGCTGCTGACACTAACCAATCATAATCGGTGTTTTTTTTTCATTTTTTATTTATTTATATATTTTTTTGCTGATGTGTCACCCGTCTACGATATTTTGCATAAATTGGTTTTGTAATTTCGTGTAATCCTGCTAACACTGTCTTTCTCACGATGAAAAGTTTACTGTTTAAAATCAACACATCTAGTGATGGACCTTTGCGCAGTGCTGTACTTATGCATTTCTCAATCAACTCTAAGGGTGTATACAAACAATTGCCCTCCAATGTTTGAAGAAGAAATGTAATTTTTTAAATATAAGGATACATTTAGGCGGCACGGTGGCCGACTGGTTAGAGCGTCAGCCTCACAGTTCTGAGGACCCGGGTTCAAACCCCGGCCCCCCCTGTGTGGAGTTTGCATGTTCTCCCCGTGCCTGCGTGGGTTTTCTCCGGGCACTCCGGTTTCCTCCCACATCCCAAAAACATGCATTAATTGGAGACTCTAAATTGCCCGTAGGCATGACTGAGTGCGAATGGTTGTTTGTTTCGATGTGCCCTGCGATTGGCAGGCAACCAGTTCAGGGTGTACCCCGCCTCCTGCCCGATGACAGCTGGGATAGGCTCCAGCACGCCCGCGACCCTAGTGAGGAGAAGCGGCTCAGAAAATGGATGGATGGATGGAGGATACATTTAAAGTGTAAGGTTATTCAGCGATGTGAGGTGGAAGCCCATTTCACCAATGCTTTGGTTGTAGTCCCTCCAGACTAATTAAGTGAAAAAGCAAAAGATGCTTATGAAGCTTTCAAGTCACCCAGTGACACCAACTAAAGAGCCATCGACTGAGAAAATGGTGACAGCGTAGATAGACGGAGCCACAGAAGAATATGCGATGAGGCTATTTACCCTGAACCTGCAGCGTTTGCACAGATGACATCTTAATAAGCAAAGCTCTATGATACATTTAAATCTGAACTGCTCAATATTTCTGGAGGACGGTGTACCAGTGCTCACATCTAATAGTTTTCCTTCCCTTCACCATCCGTCAAGTCACATTTAATTATGCATGTCTTTGTACCAACATAGTAATCATAAGATTGTCCATTCATTAAAACCTTCTAATATATCAAAGCAACTTTCTCTTTTGTAAAACATATATATATATATATATATATATACACCAGATGAAAAATGCAACACTGTATTCCCAAAAATATGGATTCTTCATGCAATGCCTAGAATTAGACAAAAGGATCAAATGAGAAGTGTCAATCAATAGTTTACAATGATTTTTACACCGCCCTCACTTCCTTAATACTTTACATGGAGTTGTTCAGACATTTTATCTTTATTTGTACTACAAGGGCTGCTGTGCCAGAGCTCGCACTGCAGCTCGTCACCCACAGTATGCCACAATGAGCAGGAGTACAACTTTGATGTTTTCCTTTGCACCACTTTTTTTTTCTTTCTTTTTGCTGCTCCTGCACATCCCTTCCAAAAAAACACTGCTCAATACAAAAGAAGATGCTGCTATCTGTGCCTGTAGCGGCTAAGTGGCATGATGGCTCTCTCCAAACACTCCCACAAATTGCCTACCACCTTACAAGGCCGCGGTGTGGGAGTTCAATCTCTGGAGGCCTGGTGAGTTAGTCAGAGCGATAGAACTATGTTCAGTCTGCATGAGCTGCCAGCCAATCTGTTAATTAAGCATGCTAATGGTTGTAATTGTAGCTGGTGGTGAACCCAGCTTCTGAGGTAAATGCTAGGTTTAGCCCACTGGTTGTCAGGGTTCACCGTGGGTGTCCGTATACTGTATCTGTGTCTCAAGGGCAGACTCGCCCATGTTGTCGATGGGTGAAAAGAGGCAAGAAGATTTCAGTCTTTCCAGATTGCTGAATAGGTAGCGGAAAGGTGTGTGAACATCACATATTTGTTACCATTGACTCACACAAGTGTGAAAAGCAAAACAGAAATAAAACTAACATTCAGCTCCTCTGTCCGGACTTCAGCATCTTTCCAGCCTTCATAATTTCACTCACTTAGCATTTTGCTCACTCAGGGCCTGATTAACAAAGATCCCAAACAGTGGGAGCTAAATTGCATGGTCACTCACTCTAACACATTGCCGTGCTGTTAGCAATAGGTGTAAATGTGGTGGAGAGGTTTTTCCACTTTAGGTAGCTCTGACAATCTTCACCATGGAATATTTGGGAGAGCACTGCAAGCCCAAAATAATGTTTAAAGTGATGGACTTAAAAGTGTCAGCAAAAGACAAACAATCATATTACTGAGTTACAGAGAAGAAATCTATCTGATCATTTTGGTGGTAAAAACATAATTTTGTTTGACTTAACACGTCCCAGGTACCTGTCCTTCATAACATTGTGTTTATAACTCAGGACACCACACCTGAAAAACTGCTCTAGTCGAGGCCAGCACCACAATTGTGCTGAAATGACCCAGATGCAAAGAAATGCAGAGTTGACAGAAGTTTTGTCATACTGTAGGTGACTAGCTCCAAGTCAGCCGTTAGTTCATTCAGAAGCTCCAAAATGGCATTGCTGTATAGACTGTATTTGTTGTAATTTTTGTTTCTGTCATTTCCAAAATGTTAAGACAAGCGGAAAAGATCTGTTCTCCATGTCACCTCTCATTTAGCCTGCGCCTCCTGGTCACGGTTACGCACAGTGGAGCCACTTGCACCTACCTTTCAAACGTGCCATTGAAAGATGAAAAATCAGTCATCTTAATTTGTCTCAGGTTTGACTAATCACATTGTGTTTACTAAATTGATTTATTTGCTTATATTCCTTCCAGAACACGCAAAATGAACTGCGCAGCAATTTAATGTGTTTGGCAGAAGCAGTCCTCGGTGTGCCCAGTTTGTAGATAAGCTTCCACATATGTTTGTGTGAACAATCAAGTTTGAATAAAATTTTGGCTGAACCTCCATATTTCTTAGGTAAAATGTTGTGTTTTTTTCCCCAACACTAGGCTACTATACTGTCATACCTGTTGGGGTATCAGTCCACATACTCAAATCATTTTCATGGTCTCCAAATCTGTGCTTACCACTTCAATTATTGATATTGTTTCCCTGTAATAATGGGATACGAAGCACAGTGTGATTAAGGCTTATTCAGAATGGTAGCTGATTATACAAGAGCTATGCTGGATACTTATAAAGCATATAAATGCCAGCATTGAAATGTAAATGTGCACTGTTGCATTCACCATGATGAAAATTCCCTCCTCCTCCATTCTTATTACAGTTACATTGTGTGTGGGGCACTGAGCACAGGCAGAATAGGAAGTAATGAAATCATAGTGTAGTAAATGATTTTGTTTGTTCCAAATCCCCATGCAATGGCAAAACCTGTTGAACCGTTTGCGGCCTACAGGAATTAGACAGTGACGTTTTAACTTAAACCTATTTGAGTCGATAAGTAAAAACACTTCTGTCTAAGAATTACAGAGAAATGATTATGGCTCAGATAGAGTGAATAGTATTTTGCAACTGTGCTGTAGGATGCATGAATGGGAGTATGGGCATCCGGAAAGACAGGGAGATCTTCTTCAACTGGCCTGTTACAAAAACTGTGAAGTGGGAAAAATAACCCTGTGAACTTGTGACCTTGATCGTGCTATAAACTGAAGGTTTATGCACTGGAGAGTCTCACAGGTACTTAGAGAACTGGAAAGAGCTGGAGGACAACAGCAGTATGAGATCAGAATAATTCCCCCCCCCCCTTGGCTTTGGAATGCTTGTGATATTGAGCTTGGAATTAGTTCCATGTAATCCATTCAGCCTCATAGCAGATTTCTGCAGAAACGACATTCCAGTGATTGGCCGGGATAGTCCCAGGGCAATTCACAGTTGTTTACTAAATAACTAAATTGGAGGTTTTCACAATACATTTTTCATCTTCAACAACAAAACCCCAATGATTTACCCACCCCTCCAGTGTGCATCTTTGGTTTGCACCTTTTGCAGCTTTCCTTTAACAGTTGAACATCCAAATTGAACTAGCAAACCAATAGCGCTAGAGTTGTTTTTTCTTAACCAAACCAAACCTAACAATTTGAACACAGCCCTAGACAAAAAAAAAAAAAAAGAATGTTCGCATCTAAATTTCCTGTGTTTTCCTCTTCCACCAGTTTACAAGGTCAATCATTTCCTATTCCATGTTGTGTCTGACATCGATGGGGATGGACAGAGGAAGCTTCCCTATTGCTTGTACATGCTTTGGCATCGGTCTTTGCTATTACTCTGTGGTACTATGTGTCTATATGGCCTAAAGGCAGAACAACTAAGACAAGGAATGGGGGCAGCAGATACAAATGACCCCCCTCGGGCCATTGCTTTCATTCTGCGGGAGAGCAGGAAACCTAATGTAGGGAAAAAGGAGAGGTTACTTCTTTTATACAACACACAATGTGGAGGCACTTCAATAAAGGGGGCCATAAAGCCGGTGATACGCCGACCTCTCCACCTGATAATGATGGACTCAGGGAGGAGAGGAAAGTTGGTAGAAATAAGGGCCTACCTACACAGGAATGCAGTCATTATAGGGATAGGTATTCTATGTTGGATGTTCTTTGCAGCTTAGTCCAGCATTCCACTAATAGCACTGGCGCATAGCCCACTAGTAGGCAGCATATTTCCTCTCCATGTACAAACATCAAAACAAGAATTGGCTTTTCACTCAGCCTGCCCGTGTGGAAGAAAACAGCATGGCAACTGGCAACAGGAGCCATTAGCAAGCTTGAAACTTTGTCTTACGGATGGAGCCTTTTTCACCTTTTTGTGGTTGTTTACAGTGGCATGCTCTAGTGGATGAGAGCCACTAAAGCATTTTTTTAAGTAAGCCTGGAAAGCTACAGAGGGAAAGTAACAAATGCAGAAAGCCTGGGTGCTGCCGACACAGGTGGTGGCGACAAGCCTGCTAGTGATGGCTAAGCTATCATCATGGCCCCTCTGTCCCTGCAAAAATGGCACAATGGCCATGCTTTGTACCACCCATAAAAGGCCATTATGCAGAGACGTAGGGCTGTCAAACAGATTGTGACAGCCTTTTCAATAGATTTGATGTGAATTCAGCTAATTCTAATCTAATAGTTTTTGTTATTTGCGCAGAATGCCCATACTTTTTTGCATAAGTTTTTGAAATAACATTATTCACACTGCTTATCCTGAGTGTACTTATGCTGCAAACACCTAAGCCAACCCATCAGTCCACCGAAGAAGGATAATGATACCGTGAGTGGGTGTGATGACAATTTGTTTTTACTGGCCAAATATATTTACATAAATAAATCATATGATTGAAATGTAAATCTTGTTAGTCAGTGAAAAATCACACAATCACTGAAGCGAGTCCTATTCAGCTCTCGAGTTGTATCCGAAATGACGGTAACGGTGGCTCCGTAAGCTCAGAGTTTGCTAACAAAATTGCCGATCAAAGTTGATTGTGGTGGATCAAAAGCTTTCATTGAAATGCGACACGAGCTCACTCAAGAGTCTTTGTGATGGCCATTAGATGATACGTCAATTTATTTCTTATTGTTTTAATCCTTTTTATGTATCATCCATCTGTGGATGATGACAACTTTGTGTCACTGAGCCTGTTTCATAAGTATGTCAGGTATTATAATAAGCATCACTACCATAGCCATTAAAGAGCCACATAGATACACTCAAGTGGGATGACTGCCATAATCACTTGTCTTTGTTTTGACCTTTTGGGGGTTTCATGCTTTGTGCTTTTCAGAGTTCATTGCATTGTATTTCGACTGTTTGCAATTCTCTTTACAGGGTATTTAAGCTGGTAGCTTGTTGTTGAATTGAAAATGAACTGAATTAAATTAACTTACTTATTCAGTGGTAATTCACAACCCAAAATAATTTAAGGCACTTTCCAGAAGAACCAGGTTCGTGATCTTGTGCTATGGAATGACCCACCATGTTCTTGTCATCTCAGGAACGGATTGATTCCATTTCCATTGATTTTTGACGGGAAAATGCTTCGGTTCCAATGTATTAACTATGAAAACCAGTTAGTATCTGGTGAAACTACCATTTGCCTCACACAGTGCAAAATATCTGCTTCGCATAGAGTTGATCAGGTTGTTATTTGGGGTCTGTGCAATGTTTGTCCACACCTCTTCAATATCTCGGCAAAGGAGCAAAGTGCTCATCAAGAGATTAGGACAGATGTTTGAAATATATTTGAGTGAAACAGGCCTGTTTTGTACAAAAAAATATATATATAAACACAGATCCTTGAGTTCAGCTTATGCAAAATGGGAACAAAAACAGAAGTCTTTATATTTCTGTTCAGTGTATACTGTGGAAATGCACAACATTGAGGGGAGAAGAAGATTTGTGTGTATGGTAAAGATGAGTGATTTGTGTGAAGGACAGGGGCGGTTTAAATCCGGCATGTCACCACTTGAATCCGAGTCACTTAATTTAACCTCCTTTTGTTTAATTAACCTAAGATTTGAGAGGTAATTAGGTTTAGGTATTATAGACCGATTACTCTTTCTTGCTTCAGGCAGAAGTGTGGATGTGGTTACATTTTTGCGTCAGATTAGATCTGATCTGGCATCAGCTTGAGCCTGTAGGGAGAATCCAACAATGGAAGGAGAAAGCAAGTGTGAATGAGAGCTAGGCTGCACAGGGTTAAAGTTTCGTTATACAGTAATTTTCTAGTGCGGAAGTGTTGTGGCTTTTGTATGTTCACGCGGTGAATTTGTTTCACCTTGTGATCAAAACACAATGAATACCATCAAGCTCCAGAACAATGGGAAACACACAAAAGCAATTTTTTTATGTGTGGAAAACTAATTTAGGAAGAAAAAAAAAGAGCTCAAGGATTTGTGTTATGTTCTTCAATGCTGTTGTTTTTCACTTTGCTGGTTGATGTTTGAAAGGGCTAAAAAGCCTTTAAATGAATGTTAGAACCATCTTCTTTGTGGCCACAATTCATATACTTTTTGTTTGGAGTTTGAGGTTCTGCAGTATGTGCTAGAAGTGCGCAAAAATTAACCTATCATTGAAGCTATAGTTTAGTTTTTTAATAAGATCCTATAGGAGGACAGCAGTGTTCTGCTGCAGACAGCAACATGTATTACTCAGTGACAGAACATGCCACAAGCAGTGTGCTCTGTTCACCTAATCACCAAATCTGTCATGCCAAGCCTCATTAGCCTGATGGGAGATCTATGGCGAGTGGCCCCCGCACTAACCTCCTGTGGCCCACAAATCAATGTTCTCACAGCGTGGTGTGGTGAGGGAAGTACGATGGGAGCCTCTGTCCTATCTGTCAGTCCACACGGCTTTGGTTTAATTTTTAGCAGTTTGAAAATGGCTGATCTACTTGTAAAAATGGAGCTAAAACAAAACGATGATGAATTACAACAGCTTCAACAACAACTGTACCACGATAAGTGATGCACATAAAGTGGTTTTAAAGCACAGGCCTGCCCATATATCCCTCCATCCAACTATTCATCCGTCACTCCTGCTTGATACTCTACCGCCACTTATCCATATTTGAAATTACAAAAGCCTCTCTCATGGCTGGCTTATCACTCATGTAATGACAAAGTTCAAATGTGACTCTATCCACACAGCTCAGAAAGCCATTGAAAGCCTCTCTGATGGAAGTGTCCACATCAGCTACTCAAAAAATTAATTTTGCTTGTAATAGAAATACAAATATTTATGAAAAACATACATTGATCAGCTTTCGAATCAACAAAACTTGAAAGGTGTTTGCTGGTGGGCTCAAATAACCTTTAGTCATTTTTTTAATGGCCAGAATTACATTTTGACTGGCAGCACTTCTCAGTCTCTGCAAAGAACAAGAGTTTTTAAAGTGTCCTTGTTGTGTAGCGGTCCAATTGCTGCCAAAGAGTCATACAAAGGTACTTATAACGTAAGTGTGTAATAAAATGCAACTATCAGGAGCTTCATTTATTTGAAAATACTTGAAGACAGAAGCATGCATTGTACCACAAATTCCAGGTGCAGTTATCTCTACTCTGAACCTTAAAGCACTTTCACAGATGTGCCAAATCTCATTTTATGCTTCTTTGCTTCCTTCTCAAAAACTGACAGCTTCATAAGTTTGTCTTTATCAATTCTCAGAGCTGAGAAGAATTGGCAAAGCCCATAAGTCATTTAGTGTGCATCTCGTACAAATATCTTCCTATTTTACTCTTGATTTCTCTGACTTTGTCTCATCTCATCAAACCAACAGCAATTAACATTCCTCATATGCACTTGGGAGATAAAATGATAGGATAAAGAAACTTAGGCATTTGTAAAAATAATAATAATAATAATAATAATAAAACAAATCCAAAGCCACTTTTCAAAAGAGCTGTTCAGTTTTGTTCATATTGGTGTGGACTTGTAAATCCTAATTATGCTTGAATTTTCACTATAGGATCTATAGACAGGCAATAGCTTGTTCACTTCCATAAACAGTGTGTACCTGTAGAGAAAAACCAGACGATTCGCTGTCAATCAGAGAAGTCTCAGTCTACCAATGTATACCAGTTTATCTACACTAACTGCACTTTGCTACTGTAACCAGTACTCCGATTAAAGGGTGCTTAAAAATGAGACGTTACGGGTTGGACATTTTTGGAGATGTTGGAAACGCAGATATACAGTGGGTACGGAATGTTTTCAGACCACCTTACATTTTTCACTCTTTGTTATTTTTCAGCCATATGTTAAAATCATTTAAGTTAAGGTTTCCCTCATTAATGTACACACAGCACCCAATAAAAATGTAATTGTTGAAATTTTTGCTGAATTATTAAAAAAGAAAAACTGAAATATCACACAGCCATAAGTATTCAGACCCTTTGCTGTGACACTCATATATTTAACTCGGGTGCTGTCCATTTCTTCTGCTCATCCTTAACATGGTTCTACACCTTCATTGGAGTCAAGCTGTGTTTGATTGTACTGATTGGACTTTATTAGGAAAGACACACCCCTGTCAATATAAGATCTTACAGCTCACGCTGCATGTCAGAGCAAATGAGAATCATGAGGTCAAAGGAACTGCCTGAATAGCTCAGAGACAGAATTGTGGCAAGGCACAGATCTGGCCAAGGTTACAAAAAAAATTCTGCTGCACTTAGGGTTCTTAAGAGCAAAGTGGCCTCCATAATCCTGAAATGAAAGATATTTGGGACGATCAGAACCCTTCCTAGAGCTGGCCGTCCAGCCAAACTGAGCAATTGGGGGAGAAGAGGCTCTTCTGAGAGAGGTAAAGAAGAACCCAAAGATAACTGTGGCTGAGCTCCAGAGATGCAGTCAACCATCACTGCAGCCCTCCACCAGTCAGGATTTTATGGCAGAGTGGCTCGACGGAAGCATCTCCTCAGTGCAAGACACATGAAAGCCCGCATGGAGTTTGCTAAAAATCAGCATGTATGGAGAAAATCAGGCATTGCTCATCACTTGTCCAATACAGTCCCAACAGTGAAGCATGGTGGTGGGAGCATCATGCTGTGGGGGTGTTTTTCAGCTGCAGGGACAGGGAGACTGGTTGCAATTGAAGAAAAGATGAATGCGGCCAAGTACAGGGATGTCCTCGACGAAAACCTTCTACAGAGTGCTCAGATCCTCAGACTGGGTCGAAGGTTCACCAGCCAACCGACAGAACTGGAGAGGATCTGCAAGGAGGAATGGCAGAGGATCCCCCAAAACAGGTGTGAAAATCCCAAAAAGATTAGCTCAAAAGGGTGCTTCTACTAAATACTGAGCAAAGGGTCTGAATACTTATGGCTGTGTGATATTTCAGTTTTTCTTTTTTTAACAAATATGCAAAAAATTCAACAATTCCGTTTTTCTCTGTCAATATGGGGTGCTGTGTGCACATTAATGAGGAAAAAAATAACTTAAATGATTTTAACAAATGTCTGCAATATAACAAAGAGTGAAAAATTTAAGGGGGTTTGAAAATGGCAAATATAATAAAGAGTGAAAATTTTAAGGGGGTCAGAATACTTTCCGTCCCACTGTATATACCACACTGCTAGTGGAAACAGGGTTAATGTCGTTTTTCCAAAATTGTCTAACAATATTTGTGTGATGGTACTATGGTTTAACAGTTGTTTGTCCTGCCTCCCTTTGTAAATAAGTCAACAGCAAAAATGCATTCGTATGCACACTTAATACACAAACTCAAAACAGCAACAATACAATGAATGGCCGCTCACCCGGGACTGCGGTATAATTAACTGGAGAGGCTGACTAGGGATTAGGCCAGGAGGGCCGGCGAATTAAAGCTCAGATAATGAGCTGAAGTTTCTTAATTTGTTCTCCCCAGTAATTCTAGAATGGATTAGCAGTAACTTTATTCGCCTCTTCCCACCGATTAGCTTGGCTTGCTGGGTTTTGTTGGAAGCAGTGGAGAGAAGAGTGGCGATGAGCACAGTAGGGGCGGTTGCGCAGCTTATGATTTGACTTGCTCAGTGCTAAATGTGCATTATTGTTTGGAGGACAAAGTCATTCACCTGCTTGGGAATACGATTCACTTGGTCAAATTACCAACAGGATAAGTAGTTGGACAGTTATTTACCTGTACCATTGCTCAGATAGAATCAATTTCATTACACTGGTCAACAACAAATTTATTGTTGGTGATATTTTTAGCTGATTTAGGACAATTTTGATGTGCTGAATCCAAATATCACATTGATTTTGCTCAATCAGGTCAACTTTTTGAACTATGATCACGTTTGTTTCACTTTTTTTTTTTTCATGTACAGGTATTCTCGCTTTAGAGGTTCAAATAAATGGAAGTTTATGCCCTGAGTTTTGAACAATGATGATGCAACATTAAATTTACAGGTACTTACTTTTATCAATGTATATTTTTTCATATTTACGTTAAGCAAAGTTGGTAACAGTTTATTAATCAAAATAAATTAAACTAGTCATAAAAACATTACCTGAACAACAGGAACAAATGTCGTTTTCGGATTCAGTGATTCAAAATTATTTTAAATTAGTTGAAAAAACATAGATAACTTACAAAAAAAATTCAAATTCAAGTCAAAGATTTTATACACATACTGGATGTACCTTTTACAAGAATGGTTACATGTTTTACAGCTTGGAAACAAAAATGCCTTAATAAATGTACAAATTGGTAGCTGTGTGCTCAATAATTAGCATTTTGGAGTAAAGTACTAATTGTTTCTTGAATGACAAAAAAAAGAAAAAAAAAAGGAATGGATCTGCATTTAGGTGTATTTTTCTGTGATTCCGACATTCAGCGAGGAATGTAGCAAACATTTTAAGATGACATAAGGTTCCACAAACCTGAGCATCTCAATTTCGGTCCATCTCCTCAACAGGACCAGGACTGTCCTGACTTGAGCCTGTCACTTGGGTTTTAAAACACCTGGGGATGATGTCTTGACCTGTTACAGCACCTGATGCATAATAATAATAATTGACAGGTCTTGTTTTTGGTCCTCCTGCTTCTCAGGGCCATGTTTGAGAGCACCCCGATGGTGGGAACCCACACCTTCAGGCACAGTTTCTCTCCATCGGACTCATTCCGCCACACATGGATGCTGCAGAGCTGTCTGTCAATAGTAAACAAACCACGAGTGCAAGCTCGTCAGATGATGGGGAATATGTGGAACTGAGTATGTGTTGTAAATTTGTTTTCTAACTCAAACGACAGAGTCTAAGAAGTTTGAACAAATAAGTGTGTTTATAAAAAATATGCAATGTCGTCATTTAAAGGTTTGATCAAATCAGTAATGCTTGATTGCCTCCACACGGCAACACAATCAATGACTTTTCGTGGGAGACTAATAAACAGAGATACAGGCATATTGTTTTGTTGATGTAGAGTGGTAAGAAACATTTATATTCCCAAGCATGGCCTCCTAAGATTTGGCTACATAAACCTGACCTACAGTATGCCTCATATCAACTCCCTGTAACAATCAATATAAAGTCTATTTACAATCACATACGATTTTAGCAGGGGTAATAGGAGATTTTTAAGGGTTAAAGGTACACAACCAAGCAGTATGTAATTTCATTTCTAAAGGAGAGATTTGAGATGTTATTGCACTTTTCAGTGCATCTCTGATTCGACATAAGTATGGAAAATCTATTGAGGGCACTCCCAATTGTTGCACACTCACATTGCCAAAATGTCCTAAGTAGGTGAGGATCTCCTCAAACCAATTAAAGAGGGGGAAAAAAGACTTATTGTGACTCAGGCCAGGTTGTTATCGTGATTTCACCAGTGGCGGTTCTAGCCCATTTTTAGCATTTTTATCTTTGCATTATTTAGCCTCTGCCTCACAGTGGAAGTCTGTGAAAGGTGTTTGAACATGCACTCGCCTGAGAAATCTTACACCTTCACTGCAACACTGAGTGTTACATTCAAGCTTTTCTTTTGGTATGATGTCAACAGTACGTCTTAATCTATTGCGGGACGTGATATAAAGGATTAAAAGAAACGAAAATGCACAAGTTCTGCAGCTGATGATAGTGGGTGTGACGCCTCAAATATAAGCGCTGTCTCATAGATTAGAGCGTCGTGAACATCTCATTGGTAGACAGCCTTCATCAAGGAACACAAATCCCATGGTGACAGCCGTGTGAGTCAGGACGGGAGTCAGTGAGTTGGCTTCTGACATACTCTTTTGTATAGACACTTATGGTGCTTATTCAGGCAATTAAAATCACCATTGTTTAGTATAGCTGACTGTAAACATACTTCGAGAGACTGGTTACAAGGAAAAAGTGACCACAGAGAAAAATGCAAGGAACATTTAAACGTTAGACTTTTTATATCTACACAATATGTGTTCTCTGCAGTTAGCCGTCGCACACTGGAGCAAGCAGCAACTTTGAAGCTATTTTATGCTTTCGAGGTGTTGCTCAAGGGCACCACAGCTGAGGGTGTAAATTTGGATCTGTAATCATAACCATTGGACTAGAATGCGCAATGAATGGAAAAAAAATGCTTGTATAAGGATTTTGAGCTTTAAACACACTGCTATTATTCTAAGCACATCTATAGACTACACGATAAACTGTATATTTTTGGGAGTTTGCAGATGTTGTGACAAACTGTATATGTTAAAGGTACCAATCTGGGTATAAACACACACTAGTGTGTGTGTGTCTGTGTGTGAGAGTGAGTAAATGAGAGTGTAGTCGAGACTCCTGTTCATAGTATTAAACGAAACCTTTCTATACCCAGAGGGGCCGGAGTACGGCTGACCTCTGCTGTGACCTCACTTGTGTTGACACCAACTGCACTTCACACATGCTCCCTGAGGCGCAATGTGCTCACCATCCTTCAGAAATGAGACCACATTAAAGAAGGATTTAGAGTCCAGCTTGAGCACTCCACACACAACATCAGACCGTGTACTAATGAAAGACTCAAATTCTGCTTTACACAAGATGCTGTTTTCATCTCAGAAAGCAGAAGAAGGGTGCATATCTTAGTGTCACGTGTAAAACATCCACTGTGAAGTAAAAGGCTTGTCTTGATATTTGTTCTGGATTTTGAGTCAGATTTTCTTTTTTGAAAGGTAGAGAAACATCATGTGCTCATTTTAGAGGCAGGGCATATTTTTTCCTCCATTGCGAGTGGCATGATAAAGTCTTTGTAGTTTATGTGAAAGTGAAAAATGACTCCCTGTCAGCAATTATAGGAGCAAGGGTTTAGTGAGTGTGCTTTTGTTTAATTGTGAAATTCCTAAATTAAAATACAGTATGACCAACCCATTTCAGCATTACTTGGACTCATTTGGAAAATAGACCAAACACGTAAATACAGGTGGGAAAAAGCAAACTTCTTTGTCTAAACGTCAAACACCACCCACCACATTGTTAAAGTATTATGTGTATAGACCTGGGCATACTTTAACCATATTATTAAATCGTTTTTCATGATCTTTTTTTATTTCTTTTTTGGCAAGAGAAGATTGTGGTTGCAGATGGGAATTGGACATCAACAGTGAAGTTTGTTTGTCAAAAACTGTGTTCATGTTATTGTTGACTATAGGTTTGTACATGAGTTGCATAGTGAGTCTAATTCAAAAGATTGCCCTTCCCTCACTTGTATCTGCATGTGCTATTTATGACAGTTTTATGAAGATCATACATCCACTTTCCAAGGTTGCTGACAAAGTCATGTCTTTTTCGACATTATCCTCTGTTATAATTGCTATCAGGGGTAATTGCCATTCTGTAAAACTGACCACAGGTAAGCTGATAACAGGGACAAAAGGTGATTCATTAATATAGTCCAAGTCAGCTCTTTTATGGAGCATGTGGGATGTCTGAGGACTAATTTTACCGGTGAGTATCTATGAGAACAAAGGGTGCTTCACAACATCCATTATTACATTCCATAATTGATCAAACGCTGCATTTTTCAAGAGGGATCTGTCATCAGTTTAGGAGATTTTTATCGAACATTGTTCACCTTGTGTTTCACCGATTGCCTGCTGACAGCCTGAGTGGCTGATAAGAAATAAGCATGAAATGCTATGTTAGGATACCTGTCAAATTTGTCATCTTCTCAAATCTTGCCTGAATAGGCCTCCAGATTAATTTATGATTCATTAGAATTTGGGGAAATTGTTATTTGTCTTTGATAATATTTTCTTGTTGCATACCACTAATTTGTGGTAAATTATTTGAATCTACCTATTAGTATTCACTACAGATACCAAAATCCTCTACACCCGTACCAGTGGATCAGCAAAATTAAGTTACACCATTGATGTCCACTTGTCTCAATGGCATGATGTCCATGATTGGACTCCCTTTGTGAGAACACCCTGTGATTTTCCCTCATAAACATGTAAGCCTAATGTTGCGTGACAGGTCTGGTACTCCACTGCCCAAACAAATCTGTCATGTTTTGTCATGGTGGCAAAGAAAACCAGCTGACTCCCCTCTCTGTGGAAGGATGTAGTGTATCACAATGCAGGCACACATAAAGCCAGGGAAGTGTAAAACAGGGAAGGGTGGGGACTTGTTCCTAAAATAACAAAATACTGTGCAAAATCAGTGCGATATTCACATCAAAAAGATTTCCCACAAATACAAAATTAAAAGTGTTTGAATTTAAAATGAATAAGCTGCATATGTGATCAAATAACCAGTAATTTATAACATATGGGACGTGCCTCCCCTGGTGGGAACCAGAAGTCTTCACAGGATGTTTAGCAGAAAAATAAAGTTTGACTATGTATTTTTAATCATGCTAAGCTAACTTCAGGTGCATGTGAAAGACAAATTTCATCAATATTTTAGTTCCTAAGCTGAGAGTGTAGAAAGCTCCACAAAATTGCCAACAGAAAATGAAACTGATTTACTCTGCACTACAGTAAGATGGTAGTACAGAAAGGTGAATCCACGGGTGCCGAACTGCAAGTATGCAGGGGTTCACTGTATTTTTGTGTCAAAACCCAGTATGATATGTTTAAAAATACACTTACTCCACATTTCACAAAGGAATTTAATGACTTTTTTGCTAAAACTTGATAATTTCAGGTAGGGCTATTTAAAGTGTCTTTAAATTTTAAATCAGATTATATGTAGCCCACAATTTAAATGTGAAAATGCGGGGTTGTGTATGTTCCCAAGTTTTTTTGAAAAAAAAAAAAAAAGATTTTCACATAAATCCCAAAACAATGTTTTATTAAGTGAACAGAGCAGTATATCAACATCGATGATTCACAAGTGGAATCACACATCTGAAGCTTGTAAAATCATATACAGTATTAAGATCTGTCAAATGAGCTGAGGAGAATTTAACATATTAAAGTTCAAAACTGGCTTGTATCCTATATTGTAACCACGAGCTAAAGTTCACATGAAGTACCTAACTATGGGAAAGGCAGATTGGATATATTCTAGTGAACAAGCTTTTTGTGCTTATTTAATGCACCGTCCAAAACTATTTTCTTTGATTCACTTCACCCTAGAGCTGCTCAGCCAGTATTGTCAACATGAATTGATTCGATCCAACCTAGAAAAATGAAACAAATAGATGACAAGTCAGCTGGCTCGCATAGCTTGGTTTGCTCATCTGGTCTGGGACTTTATGTATCCCTTGGCATCCGAAGTGCAACATTGACTTCTGGCATCAAACAGAAAAACTGTCAATGAACAAGTTTGATAAATGCTTTATTATTCTCTGGAATGAATTAAAAAAAATAATTGAATTTGTTTTGGTTGTATTTGGGTGTTGTCTTGGTATGAAGGGGATTATACAGTATAAATAATGACTGGGTGGAGTATACTGCCGGGCTTGATGATTTTTATGGGTGGTACCACTGCAAACCATTATCACTCCGTGGCACACAGTTAAAGTCCCTGTAAAGTCAAAATAAAAATGTCTTATTAATTTGACACACCACAGAGAAGAGCGTTGTAAACTATCTTGCCCAATTTCAATGTATGAATTGCCAAGTATATAAATGAGGCTCCAAACTTGTGAAAAATGGATCCCTCCTTCCAGCTGTCAGATGCTGTGGCTGTGTCCACTAAATGTGCTGAAAACACCCCTCTCGACTCTTATCTGTCACTTTGATACATTCCTGTATGAACTTACTGTATGTAGTGTGACCCACAGATTGAATAACAGTTAACTTTCCCTGAAGTGTCTCTGTTAATGTGTGATTCCACATAACATGAGGGGACCGACGGCCAGGTCGCCTGGAATGAAGGCGCTCAGTACTTACTGTATATAGTGGGAAGAGAGCCAATTCCTTCCAGAAAAAAACAAATGCGAACGTGGGCTTGGTTTAGGCCACACCTCAAAAATCCGTTCAACTTAAATGGTGAAAAAGAGTTTAATGCTATGGGCTCTATTTTCGTGACTGGCATATATATATCCAGTGCGACGCGTGCCGTAACTCTACAAGGGGGCGGGTTAGACCCGGTGTTGGTAGTTTTGTGGACCGGCGTACCCCCAGCACATTCAAAAGTGGGACGTCTGCACTGGTGTGGGCTTGATCACAGCTGACTTCAATCCTGGCCAATCGAAGGGGTGCACTGACAGTCTTCGACATGGCGGAAGAAAAAACTTATTTGGTCGAGGGTGGGCGGTTGAAGCGCGGAAAATACGTTTATAAGGAACTGCAAGCATACGGATGATGTAAAGGAGATGACAAATATCTGCACGTGAAATGGGCAATTGTAGACCCACCCCACTCCGCTGATCGTTCGTGTGCTGGCCAGTGGGATGATTTAAACAATATAATAATGATAATATTAATAAAACATTAATAATTCCTTCAGTGAATTGATTTCTACAATGATTCCGAGGGTTTGATGCCCGCTGTTTACATACTGTATTTATGAATGGAATACGTCTGACATCCACCACATACATGTCCGTGGGATTCGCAAATCTGTCAAATTCACCAAAATCACTTCAGTGCCAAAAGTTAGATGTTTCCTGAGCAGGCGTAAGTTTAGACCAAATTTCAGCCACCAAATTGTCACTGCGCCAG
The DNA here is from genome assembly GCF_024500385.1 of Phyllopteryx taeniolatus. Classification (NCBI taxonomy): domain Eukaryota; kingdom Metazoa; phylum Chordata; class Actinopteri; order Syngnathiformes; family Syngnathidae; genus Phyllopteryx; species Phyllopteryx taeniolatus. Next base: position 5,717,961 of record NC_084509.1, on the reverse strand, counting down.
GCAGATGTCAAAGGACAACCAGCTTGGTGCAGACCAGTTCACCAAATTGGCAAACACTCCTAGCGAGCCTTGCACTTGCCCAAAAATCAAGATACACCAGTTTTTGTACTCTCACACAGATCCACAGTCTATGAAAATAGAGCCCTATAGCTCAACAATTCAGTGCTAAAGTGTTCTCTGCATGTTTTCAACCCTAATCTATAAACATATTTATAACATAACAAACATACACATTTATAACATATGCATTTAGAAACAAATCACTGGGGGGTGTAAGGGAGCCAAGTGGTACAGTGGGTGACTGAATAGCACATCCACCTCACAGTTCTGAGGTCGTCGGTTCAAATCCGGCTCCCGCCTTCCTGTGTGGAATTTGAATGTTCTCCCCATGCCTGTGTTGATTTTCTCCAGGTACTCCGCTTTCCTCACACATCCAAAAAACATGCATGGTAGTTTGATCGAAGACTCTAAATTGTCTGTAGGTGTGAGTGTGAATGGTTGTTTGTCTATACTTGCCCTGCAATCTGTTGGCGACCAGTTCAGGGTGTCCCCCACCTCTCGACCAGAGTCATTTTCTAACAGAGAATGGTTGGATGTATTAGAGGCTCTTGAATTCATACAAAATTATCAGGATTCATGCATGTAACCACACTCAGAGCAACTCAATACTAATTAACCGATCACAGTGTGAAGAGAAAAAATGCAGATAGCGGAGAGGCCAACACGGTCATGTTGGAAATATAATGAAATCTGAATGGCTGTCATGTTTGCAGTAATTTGTATTCTCTGTGGAATGTTTGTCATTATTATCAATGGATATTTTTACACAGTTTTGAGAAGCAGCCACTAACATACAATTTTGTGAATGAATTCACTCTGAATAAAAAATAGAAGGACGGTGTGTAAGTATAAAATAATAAGTAGGCTCCAGTGGCGTTAACACAGCAAAAAATTATATGCTCCCAAACAAGCTGGTACTTTTGATTATTTCAACATTGACTCTCCACTGCGACTTGTAGACTGGACTTTTTAATGCAGGCATCCACCACGGGCGTTTGAGAAACAAATGTGGGTGGACAATTCCTCAATGTCAACTTTAAGGACTTAACAGCGCAGAAACAAAAAGCTGAGGCAAAATACTTTTTCCCACTGGCCAGGCAGCGCAAGTGACAGCAGAGAAGTAATGAAAGCCTCTGTCACTCAAGATTTTCTTGCCTGCCATCAGGAATGTGGTGTCTGTCATCATGGCGAGCTGATGATGGGGCACAGGTGGGGCTAAAAGTGGGACTAGCCACAGAGAGCGTTAACTGTGACTGACAGCAGGAAAAAGAGCAATTAGAATACCTGCCGAGGGATTCACTAAGCGTGAACATAATTGAGGAGACAATGTGTATGTTCCTTGAAATAATTTTTTTTTAATCTCTGCATGATTGTTCAGTTATTCACCAGTCATTGCTGTTTACCATCTAATATACTGTATACATTAGCTCAAACTCTGAAATCAAATAGCTCAGGGAAGCTCTTTGATGTCGTTTAGATATTTTGAGTATAAGCACACTAGCTCACTGAGATGGTTTGATGAAGGCTTTGTCGTGACCTGCACATTTGAGTTTTCGGGTGACTTCTGAGGCAGATTTTTCCTGAAAATGTTGGTTGGTTTTCCCATTTGTACCACCGTTACAGCATTCAAAGTTTATGCACTTAAAGTAAGCTCTGATTGAAATGACAAATGCATTTAATTTTACAACTGCTGACCTCTACTACTGAAATGCAGTGGTATATAGTTATGATTTATTCCTATAAGTGAAAAAAACCATTTTGTTTGGACCATAATTTGATACAATGTCACCGCCATGTTTTAGCGTGCACAAAGCATTCTGGAAATGATGACGTGGAATGGCTGTTGTAAAATTGTTTCGTTACTGCTCTCTGCAGAGCTAAGATAGCCACTTGCGAACAACTTTTATCATCAGCGAAAAGAGTTAAAAATACCATACTGTGCCCCTTTTGGATGCAATTTCCCATCAGAACGGAAGAGTTGAGCTGCCGAAAGATCCGCGGCTGTGTTCTCCTCACTTAAGCCCAGATTCTTTATTTTTATTCTTTCCTCACAAGGAGCCTAAACGGCCACCTGCGACAAGCTAAAGCCAAGCCAAGAGATGCGAAAGAAAGGAGGAGCTGGCCACGTACCTTGATCAGACCACTTTAGCAGTAGCTACAAATACACCACTGAAAATGACCAACTCGAGTTTCTTCACACCCGTTATCTTCATCATTTCTTGTTTCTTCCTCTCTCCTCATTTCCCTGATCACACTCTGGCTCGAACTGAAATGGCTGAACAGCGTTCATCGCTGCCAGGGGCTGCTACTGTGGCAACTGCTAAAAACGTCAGTCACATCCCCATTTGACGTCACTACCCAGAATGCACTCCGACAAAGAAACAATGGCGCCCTGTGTTGAAATTACGTTTTGTAAAAATATATAAATCTGGAAATGATTATCGAAAGTTGTATCTTATTGTTATGTCACTCAAGTCAAAAGAGATCATATATACCAAACGTCATTGCAATCGGAGTTCACTTTAAGACATTGATGGCTGACTACTAAATCCCTTCAACACTTAGACAACCCAGTCATAGTAAAGTACTGTATATGCTATGTATTATTTGGGGGGAGTACTGTCTATATACAATATATGTATGGGTTGTATTAACACATGTTGAAGTGATTCATTCCTGGTACTTTGCGTTATGCTATCTGTAAAGGTCATGTGAGAGCACAGGCATCTCAAGTGTTGCGGCAGACAAACATGTCCCCACTCCAGGAACACAAGATGGCTAAGGCAGATGGCCAATTACATCCCATAATGCCTAATTGCAAATGATGAGGCAGGTGTCAAATTAGGCCTACCTACAAATGAGAGGGATTTCAGTTTTAGAGAGGAACTCTAACACAGCATAAACTGTGTGTATAGAAATAATTTAAAATAAAAACTGTGAACAGCATGGATGCTATTACAGACTGTTCATCAAGGCTCATTTTTGTAACAAGAGTAGTGTTTATTGAAGCAAATGTATACATATTTCAGTTTCCTATGTCTGATAACACCTTCATTATGACCTAAAAGAGCAAATCGGCTCTCATACTGTTTGTTTTGCTCCCCCCGTAAGTTAATAATGGCCAATCCAACTGCCATGATTGGTGTGTGCCATTGTAGAGGAGAAATGCTGATTTAGAGTTTACTTGTTAACCTGCTGGAACCTGTGAATCAGGCTGATAGGGATTGTAGGAATGCTGCTGCTCAAATGTGGCCTCTCCTTATATTTTACATTGATTCAATATACAAAACACGCTTCTTGAACTCAGTTCTTTTCCAATTGAGACATGTACAATAGCAAAAATATGCATTTAAACATCACAAGTGAACTATAATACATAGCTGTTCAGGTTTCAAATTAATTGATGTAATTGAAATAATTAATAATTCATCTGCTCTGTGCTGTTATAGTCATTATAGGATTGTAGACATTTACTGTAAATTTAAGCATGTAAGATATTTTTTTTATTTTACAAGACAGTTAGACTTTGACTGAAATTAAATCCACATCTTCATCAGTGTGAACAGCTTGAGTTTAACGTGACTGTGCAGAAATTGTTCCTGAGAAAGCTGGCTTTGTTCAATAATCTAACTACAATCCTTTTTTACTAACATTTAATGGTTCAAACCAATATATAATACTGTATACTGTATTGCAGGTCTCTAGAGAGACACTAAAGCTTCCATGACTTTACTCTGTCAACTTTTTTCCCTCAACAAATTACATATTTTCTCATAATTCTTATAGCTTTCCTATGTTTATCTTATAAATGTGATTTTTATTTCTTCGCACTGTGGCCCTAATATTCCTTTGTACTTAGGTATAGTAAGTTGATGTACACACACAAATTAAAAAAAATTATGAATTTGACCTCAGAACCATTCAAGTTCTGAGAGTACCATGCACAAAAATGCATAACCGACTGAAACAAAACTTTCCATTATTTTGCCTTTGCAATTAAGATGTCGGCACACCAAGGAGTCCTTGATGTTCTGTGAGGCTGCATTGCCATCGTCTGATCTCTCATTTATCCCCTCACAGGTCACTGTGTCCTCATTCTCCCCCTCATCCTTCCAAACCCGATTACTGTCTGTCCATCCAGGCAGAGTCACTTTTGTTAATTAGAGCAAACCATTTTGTCATTGAACATGTATTTCCTCCTCTTTCTCCTACAGTTGACACAGACACTCGTTAATCAGAAATGTCCACACATTACGTCTCTCTCGCTTCAACCTCCATGTGGTGGCAGCTATGACTCCTGTTCATAAACAATGACCTGCTGAATACATCAGGTTAAATAATATCCAACTCAGGCCAAGATATACTCATAACTCACCCAGCACATTTACCCAGTCAAGCAGTAGTTGATTAAAAAGAAGACAATTCAAAATGTACTGTGCAGTAAAAATGTATTTAAAAGAGTGAAATAGCACAAAGAAGCAACACTAGTCTTTCTTAACATATGGTAGAAAATCTCTGTAATGTAAAAATAATGCCTGGCTTCATATACGGGACAGCACTGACACATTCTCTACTGTAATGAAATACCGGAAGACCTCATAAGAAAAGCACTAAGACTGGCAGTCTGACTAGCATTGGCAGAGCTGGAACATGCTTAGACATTGAAACAAATATACAACAATCCTGAAAACAGATTTAAGTAGGGCGACGAAATCACCAGTAGTTATTTCTCACTCCTCTGTGTAGAGTGCCAGCGGAATGGTGTTTGCTCCTAGAGGAGTCACAAGACTCTATTGAACAATTGATGCACAATTAATCTTGTATTAACATAATATCAGTAGAACAATGAGCAATTACACCATTGACTTTTTATTATACAGCCTTCACTCGTGATTTCACAACTGAAGTCAAGATATACAATTATCAGTTATAATGTTTAATTGATGTTATGTGAACAGATTAGTGGTTAGCATACAAAAACCGGCTGGGTATTGCTGCTTTAACTTGTTGGGGACAACAGCCAAACTCATTTGGCGCTTGTGGCTTAACTTGACTCAGTAGCAGAATGCTTCTGTGGTTATGTTGTCGATCTTGTCCAGGCATTGTATTATTTGTCCCCAGATGGCTAAATACTCGCAACCTGATAGCTAGGTATGATGTGACAATGACCTAAAATCCATCAGGCAGCAGATTTATTTGCTGTTTACTCTCACCCTTTCCCACCCATTAAGTGTTTGGCCCGATTATAACTGTCTAAACAACCAACAATGCTTCCACATTCTGTCACAGTCATGTGATAGCAAACTATGCATGGAGAAAATGAGAGCGAGCGTAAAATGTTAAAGCAGGGCAGAACAAATAGAAAAATTGCGGAACTTCCGAAGGAAAACCGGAAAACGCAGAGGAATGCTTAGTCGGGGGCAGCCAAAAGATTTTGATTGCTTTTATTCGTAGCCAAAGGTTAAGTCTATAAAAGCATGCCCTTTTCCTGAGCTAAGCCCTGTCTCTCTTATGAGACCACTCATATGCTTTTAACGACGCTCTATTTCTCCCACCCACTGATCCGAGAGCACACAAACAAGTTTCTGAAACATTACAGCATCTCGAGATCAGATGCCGGGTCCTTGCTCAACCTGGGTGTTGCTTGAAAACCTATAGGTGGAGCTTTGTGAATTTGGCTTGTGCAGTTCAAATATAGATATAGCTAAGTAATCAAAAACTCTGGTTGTTGAATGACCTCAGTGTCAGAATGTGCGGCTGGAGAATGTAGAAAAAGAGAGAGATTTTTCAGACTTGTTTTCTGTGCGACTAGATGTCTGCTAATGAGTGACATGCACTGGTGTGGTGATATCAGTTGCGAGAGGAGACAAATCACCAGTCATAGATCAACATGTGAAATCTGTTTTTTATGTTTTGTTTTCTTTTTAGTCACATGGGGAATGCTAGGGTTGAGTAAAGTCTACTATATGATGTTCATGGACATCAGCACAATTAGACACTAAACACTATAATCAGCCACCATACAGTGTGAAGGTAACTTAACAATCACTTGCACATATAACATATCTGGCTAGTTTTATTTCCATCCCACCATGAAGTGATATTGTTAAGACTTAAGCCTTATTTTGAATGATTCTGTCCTGATTCTTCATTTTGTTGTCATTTGACTAAAATTTAAACTGTCTGTCCCACACCGTAGACTGATTGAAATTTTTTTGCGAATTACCAGGATGAAGAGCAACACCATTATGATTGACAGTCTGTATCTGCATCTTTATCCAGATCAGTTTAATTGAAATTGTTTTTGTAATTTTTTTGTTAACTGTACAATTTAATGTAAAATGACTGAACTGAAAAAGATAATCAAAACAATAATGCTTGCGGTGGCCCAAGATGTTTGCTTATGCACTTTCTGTGATTATTACATTCCAAACTGTTGAAGTCTATTATTCCCAACATCCATACATACCTGTAAATTTCCCCTATTGATTTAGCAGAACACACGCTAGATAACGTTACCAGACAGTTGCATAATTTATTAAATCTTCAATTAAAAAAAAATACAAAATCCAGTATGGCAACCATGAAAACTAATTCTGGGCACCTGAAGTCATCTTTCTGCCACAATAGGACCAACCCATTCTAGAGTCATCACTGTAGCCAGTCAGTTTTTTTCTCTTCTTTTTTTGGTGAATATGGAATTGTACAAGCTGCCAGGACTGTCTCAAGGCCGTTCAAAACAAAGACACAAAGAAATCTGTGGTTGGTGTCCCTGAACCACACAACAAGGCCAGCTGAACATCCCAATCCCTGTCCACTCCTCAGCATATGGAGGCAAAGTGCTGCCAACATTGCAAATGGTGGCTTAGATCCATCTGAGCCCAACTGGACATGGCAGCACCTGAGGCACAAGGCTCTTCTCACCAAACTCTCCAACAATCAGGCCAGGGGGGACTCAAGAGAAACTGCTGCAATTCAAGCACTCTCTGCCTTCAAGAAACAGTGTTTAGTATTTCATTTCTTATACCATCCAAAACCGCTCTTTTAGTCATACGTTAAAAGTGAAAATGCCAACTCTGCGGAGTGTGTTCATTTTGTAGTTATCTTTAATTTATTTTTCCAAGTCTCATAAAGGGACGAAATTTGATTTGGAAATCACCATATATTTATTTTTCGACAGCTCGTTTCCTTTTTTTTCCTTTTGTAAATAAATGAACAGCGACTTGCTGTCTCTAATGTGTCTTCTCATGGGGCCACAGGGTAGACATTAGTGTCACTCGCTTTTGAATATGCATGTCATAAAAGGCACATCAATAACCAGAGATGTCTCAGTGTTCTCTATTATTATCGTTCTTCAATGCTACGGGTGGGATGATTTTAATGCCCCACACATTTGTCTCCTGACTGCCATTGCTTATCCACTGAGTTTCATTAGCATACAAAGCCCTGTTTTAGTAGTAGGGGGTTTGTGGTAGATAGCAGCCAGCCCATAAGCTCATCTTCCTAACCCCTTTTGTGTCTGCTTCTTGCAGCCAGGGTTCAAGATGACTATTTTTGCAGCGAGCACTGTCACATTAAGCCATCCTACACTTTGGCGATAGAGCCAGAAGCTCACAATCTACTGCAGAGCTATTGGGATGTCCCCAGATACTAAAATCACAAGGCTCAAAAGCACGGAAGGGAATGGGCAAAGGTAAAAAGTCATTCTGGCATCAGTGCTTACTCAGCTGAGTTTGTGTTTATGTGAAAGCGATTGAGAATAGCAACATAGTGAGTTTATTTTGAGGATATATCATTTCATGCTTCTCATGAAAGAACTTGAAGGCATCTCCTCCTATTCCAGTCGGGATACTGCTTGCCACGCCTGTCATGTGTTTGGGGGCTGCAGTGTAAACGTGCTGCTAGGCTTGGCCTGAAAAATGCATTCCGATGCAGAGAGCTGCAGCCTTCAGCAGCATGGTGGTTGTCCGCCCTCATCCTTTCAAGTATCCCAAGCGTCTTTCTGCCCTTCCAGCTTTCTACCTAAATGGAGCGCATCTGCTGTGTTAGAAAGAGACGCTGAAATCAACAAGCTAATTTTTTTTCCCCTCTACTTTTTTTTTTTTTTTTTTAATCTCTGAGAAGTCATTACATGCACTCCTCCAGTTTGGACATTGACAGAGCATTTATGAGTTTGCCTTTATGCACCACCACAATAGTGGTCGTGTGAAGTGTAGACTTTCAGCTTTAAGATATTTTACATAAAACATACCATTCACAATTAAGTAATTACAGTCACTGTATGCAATGTACCTCAATTTACAGTAATTATAACTATCATAATAGAAGAAAAGATCGTAATGACGAATATAGCCAACATTTTTAATACTTGGATGAAGAACCTGAAGTCGATCCCATGGACATCACCAAGATCCAAGTTTCCTTCACTTTCTTTCCTGGTGATGCTTTCCCACTTTCACTTGATGCTTGTTTGTGACTTTCGCTGCTCTTAGTCAGGGAAAAACATCGTCTGTTGTCTTGAGATCAAGAGAATTACTTGGCCATTGAATAATCCCAGGCTTTTTTCCTTCAAAAAGTCATTTTAGCTCCTGAAAATTTAAGTACTGTGGCTGTATGGCATATTTTGGAGAAGCATTTGAAGTTACAGCTGAAACTCTACACGTCAATCAGATCATGATTGTTTTATTTCAAATCCATGGTGGTGCTATATAATGGCACAATCAGAAAAGGCTAATGTTAAAAGCAAGGGATCATCTTCAAACTTAAAGCCATCAAATACATCCATCCATCCATTCATTTTCAACACCGCTTATCCTGGTTAGGGTCGCGGGACGCTGGAGCATATCCCAGGTGACTTCGGGCGAAAGGCGGACTCCACCCTGAACTGGTCGCCAGTCAGTCGCAGGGCACATATAGACACGGACAACCATTCGCACTCACATTCACACTGTCACTGAGTGGGAACTGAACCCACACTGCCTGCACCAAAGTCAGGCGAGTGTACCACTACACCATCAGAGACTCCATCAAATACACAGTAGATACAAATCCATCACAAGTGTCCTCAAGTGGCACTCCATTTACACATGATAAGAAACCAAAGAAAAAAAACCACTCTAGGGCACAAATCTGATTTTTTTATTCTAGCCTTTATTTATGGAATAGTTTTTTGTAGACCTTGGGGAAAAAAATACAAATATAATGCAGGGGTGATGTTCAGGGGGACATAGTAAATATCCATCCATCTATCCATCCATCCATTTTCTACACCGCCAATCGTGACTTGAAACGCGTATATTGTGGAGCCTATCCCAGTTATATTCGGTCGAGAGGCGGGGTACACCCTGAAATGGTCGCCAGCCAATCGCAGGGCACATAAACAAACAACCGTTTGCACTCACATTCACACCTACGGGAAATTTAGTCTTCAATTAACCTACCATGCATGTTTTTGGGTTGTGGGAGGAAACCGGAGTACCTGGAGAAAACCCATGCAGGCATGGGGAGAACATGCATACTCCATACAGCCGAGGCCAGATTTGAACTGTGAGCCAGATGTGGTAACCAGTCGTCCACCGTGTAGCCTATATATATATATACATGTATGACCCTGAAAAAATATTTAATGTCAAAGTGGATAAAATAAAGATGGCTGAAAAGAATAAGCTCCCATTCACGTGCAAATAGATCTGACACCCGGTTTGCTATCAAGCTCTTTGAGTGCTTCGCTTAGCATATGAGTGTTAATGTGCTGTGCACCAATGTTGGAGGGTACATTGAGAATACAATGGTCCCTCATTATGTTACCTAGCTGAGAGGAAGGAGTTATAAGAGGTGTAAAATTATATTTTGCACTAGCACAGAACAGAAATAAATGTCATTACCAGACAACCTCATCCAGCTAACGAGGGATACACACACAAAGACAGAGGTCACAGACAACCCCAGAAGTAACAGTTGCATGCCTGTATCAGCAGTGAATAATTATGTCACCTCGCACACTTTTTTTTTTGTCCTGTTCGGCTGTTAGGTCAAGCAGAATGGAAAATCTGTATCCCTTTCATGCCGAAAGAGTTTTTACTGTGTCACAGTGGAGCTTCCGCTGAGGTATTATAATTGAGGTTTATTGAGAATCAGACTTGATCAGTCGAACAGAACAACGTTTCTAGAAGAGAGAGAAACAAAAACAAAAGACAAAGCACTAATTATAAACAGGATGAGAGAAGTAAATCATTACATTATCTACAACAATGAAACATTAAATATGAGTGTTGCATGGGGCTGTAGTGCTACACCCTGTGAGGGAAGGACAGGACAAGATAGAACAGGACAAGGACAGGATAAGAAGCATTCAGGACAAGGGTCGTGAACCCTGCTGTACAACTGAAGTGTGATGGCATTAATTATGTGAATTATGAACAGGACGAGAGTATAAGTGAGGGGATACACACGCAATTTGCATATTCATGAGTTATTTGTCACGGTAAGTGCGTGACCCCACACCTAGTGAAAGAGTCCTAGGGGTGTGTGTCTGCGGATACATGCAAGTGAATTGATACCGTTTTACATGCACAAAGACTGACAGAAGTGTCCTGTAATTGCTGTGGCCGCACCGCGGAGGCTGAGGACCCCACCCAATCAATCAAGGGGCAGGATCAGGCCCAGGGGTCCGCCCGAGAGCAGCACGGCGGACGGGACACGTCCCACACCAAGGGACCCAGGGCGGTCCGCCAGCCCCACCGAGGCACCCCGACAACTGGCCACCCGGTGGGGGCCGCAGGGACCAATGTCACCCCCAACCCAAAAACCCCAACCCACCCACCGGCCCGCACGCCACCCCACCCCTCCACCCCCATGAGAAGCAAGACGCCCCCCAACCCGCAGGGCCCGCAATGCAACCAGTCCCTGCCCACTCCGAGGGCGGGAGAGTGTCCCTTGTTTGTTGGAAAGGAGGGTGGATAGGGGCACCCAACAAGGGAATGATTATCGGGGGCTAAGGAAAGAGCAGCCGCGGGCCATGAGAGGTCAGCCCCAACAGCAAGCAGTCATCCAGCCCGGGTGGCCTGGCCTCTGGACCACCGCCATGCAAGTAAGTGAGACCCACCTCCCCCCCTGTTACTATGACTGCCAGGTCCCCGACTACCAGTCATTGGCCCTACCCGGTGTGTCAGTGCCCCCTGAGTGGTGTGGTGCATGTCAGTGAGCCAAGGGGGTGGGGGCAGGGCTGCCAGGCACTACTGCCGACCAACCAACCCCCCCTCCCCCACCCATGACCCACCGCCCCCCAGAGATAGGTGTATGTGGTGCATTAAAACATGGGGAGTGTGTGTGATGCATTTAAAATCCAGGGGGGAAGGCAGGGCGGAGGGGCAGGGCGCACGGACCGGGAAATAGCACAGATGCACACTTTTCACATCCAAATATGTGGAGCGCATGCTCACACTGAGGCTCCCCCATGGCTAATGCAGCTGTTTGGTTTAATAACTTGCATTAGAGTAAGCACATCCCTAGAGGGTAGCAGTCCAAGATGAAGTTGAACGCTTCCATCGCACCATGTCAAAGAATTTTTAGCACCCTATATATCCATCACTGAGCCAAACCAACATTTGGACATAAAGGAAATCTAGGGCACTGAGTGTTCACGTCTAATCTTATCACACCCTAATGCTGCAAAGTTGTGCACAAGGTGAGTCTACAGAAGTAGTTGCAATGAGTTTTTGTGTGTTCTTGATCATAGCTGGAGTGCCTGTAGCTAAGTGGGGCCTCTGTTTGGGTGGCTGCATAATTGGAACAACTCTAATTTGGAAAATGTTGAACGCAAATGATTGAAAGGGGGAACATATCACATCAATATACAATACACCTGGATATCTCATCCCTATATTGAGTCACCTTGTTCCATGCCTCACCCATCTAGAAAGTTTTGCGGAAATTGGTTTCATAAAATTAGTCCATCATATCCTTATTTAAATACCTCTGCCAAGGTAACTATTGATAAACTGACTTAGTGCATCTGCAGTTCATAAGTTATATTTTTAGAACCGCTGTTTGGTAGAGCGGCACGGTTTGGGAGTGGCTAGCACATCCGGCTCACAGTTCTGAAGACCGGGGTTCAAATCCTGGCCGCGCCTGTGTGGGTTTTCTCCGGGTACTCCAGTTTCCTCCCACATCCCCAAAACATGCATGGTATGTTAATTGAAGACTCTGAATTGCCCATAGGTGTGAATGTGAGTGTGAATGGTTGTTTCTTTATATGTGCCCTTTGATTGGCTGGCGACCAGTTCAGGGTTCTTTCTACCAGTACATGTTGGGGTGGGGGGGCTGTACTCCTATTAACATGCCAGTGTCGCGGAGGTCTGCTTATACAGTATGTAGGCCTTCCCTCCATTTATCGGTCAATATGGATTGCTGGTGACATTTAGATTATGTTTAACCCCAAACTGCTCATCCATCCATCCATTTTCTAAGCCGCTTCTCCTCACTAGGGTCGCGGGCGTGCTGGAGCCTATCCCAGCTGTCATCGGGCAGGAGGCGGGGTACACCCTGAACTGGTTGCCAGCCAATCGCAGGGCACATACAAACAAACAACCATTCGCATTCACAGTCACACCTACGGGCAATTTAGAGTCTCCAATTAATGCATGTTTTTGGGATGTGGGAGGAAACCGGAGTGCCCGGAGAAAACCCACGCAGGCACGGGGAGAACATGCAAACTCCACACAGGCTGGGCCGGGAATTGAACCCGGGTCCTCAGAACTGTGGGGCTGACGCTCTAACCAGTCGCCCACCGTGCCGCCCCAAACTGCTCAGTCACATGAAATATATTTTTGTTGTAGTTTATTTTCTTTTGTGTTGTTGTCATGATTTACTCTTTAATACAATACTCGTGTTGCCTGAAACAAAGTACAGCTCATTTAACTGTGAGTGGCGACCCTATAGTGTGCGTGTGTGTGCACGAGCGTGTGTGTGTGCGTGCGTGCGTGCGTGCGCACAAATCGTGGCAACACAAAAGTATGTGTGGGATGCTCGATGCCTGTTATATGAGGTGTCCTGACGGTGCCGGAATGCTCTGTGGCAATGTCTCCTCAACCTGGTGTGCTCCAAGTAATAGCTGACATTTCTTCATTTGTGTACCTAATTGCTGATTTACTCTGCCACTAATGACATGTGAAGTCAGATCCAGATTCTGTAATGGGTAAGGGAATCTAGCCAGAGGTGTCCAAACAGTTCACTCTGGCTCTCCGTCTTCCCCTTTATGCCTTCTCTTTCCCATTCTGTCTCTTCCACTCCTTTGTCACTGGCTGACATCCTCTCTACATCCTTTATTTATGCACTCTTTCATCAGTATGGAGTTCTCCTGACAAAATGCCAAGTCATATTGTCACTAAAGATCAGAGATGAGTTTGTCACGCACTAACATCACTTTTCCTTTTTTATGAAAAAAAATATATAATTTGCAATCTTGTTCAATTCCCTCAGCGCGGAGTAAGGTTATCATAGGAAACTAAACTAACAAAATAACTAAAACTTGAAAAAAAAAAAAATTATAAATGAAATTAAAGCAAAAATTGTTTTAACTAAAACGACATTTCATGTTTGAAAACTACCTAAAACTAACTACAATTATAGCACAAATGTAATTCGTTTTCATCTTTGTCTATTAATTTCATACATGACCTTTCGGCGTTGATTTTAAATGTATTTGTTTCGGATAAATACATAGATGCAGAATGGATACGGAAGGAAGGTCGAACAGTCCTTTGGGAATTGTAGTTCACTTACTATGTGTCGACTAGAAATGAAGTCATCGGGCAGCACCATCGTATTAACTGCTCGCCAGACCAAGCGTAATGAATGGAAACGGTGAAGACAGCTACTGACTAGCTAGCACCTTGACGGAACCTGCACGTCGGTTATTAGTCTTTTGGGGAAAACTCAGAGAAACGGACAACTGCCGAAAATCTCAAAATGCTGCTGTTTCCTGCCACAAAAGGCAGATGTAAAGCAGATAAGGAGTTTGTCTCTCTGACACAGCAGGTGATTGAACTACTACAACAACAGAACATTTTCACAGGACTACTCAAGCAATAGCAGCAAAACTTGAAAAAGCTTTGTCACAATAATCATGGACTCAACAAGAAAACAGACTGGATGCACTTTCACTGGAAATACAGGAGGCAAAATCAGGCTTACCGTATTTTCACGACCATAAGGCGCGAAAATACGGTAAGCCTGATAAGGTATTAAAAGGCGCAGTCTCAGTTACGGGGTCTATTTCTGTATTTAACACATACAAACGGCATACCGTATTATTGGGCGCAGGCATGGAAAAACATCCGCTTAAAACATACGGTAGCATCAATGCATGCTAAAAAATATGCTAGCATGCATGCTAGCGTATGTTTTTAAAAAGGCAGCGGGAGCAAAACTGAGTTTGGTTGTACTTTATTGAAGTATTTAACAATGTACTCACGTTATTTTTTTGATCAATCCTCATCCACAAATCCATCAAAGTCCTCATCTTCTGTATCCGAAATGAACAGCTGGGCAAGTTCTCCATCAAACATGCCGGGTTCCCTCTTGTACTCGTCGGAGTCAGTCTCGTTGCCGGGGGGCTGTTCAGCAATGATGCCGCCGTTTTCCTGCTTCCTCCACTTGTGAACCATGGATTCGTTGATATTGAAATCTCTCGCGGCTGCTCGATTCCCATGTTCCTCCGCGTAACTGATAGCTTGCAGTTTAAACTGTGCTTCGTAAGCGTGTCTCTTCATAGGTGCCATTTTCAGGGGTCCTTAGCCAAACCGATGTTGTTTTGTACAATGCACATACCGGCACTCTATACCTACTGGGGGCGTGCCTTTAGCGTCCTCTTTCACGCGCACCCTTCCCCCTTTAACGTCCGCATGCTGTCCACAGTCACATCCGCCTTTCCTCTATACAAGCGGCGTGTCGGCAGGAAATGCTCCCAGTCAGTCAAGCGGAGCGCTCATCAAAGTCACACAACAACATTTATAGATTTTGGAACTCGGTGCACACATAAGGCACGCCGCATTATAAGGCGCCCCTTCCATTTTGGGGAAAATATAAGACTTTTAAGTGCACCTTATGGTCGTGAAAATGTCTATGTATATGACCTTTAATAGCCTAACATTATTTCAATGTATTACTACTACAGAGCCTTTCTATGTATCTGTCTAACAGTAACAAATGTGAAAGTCCAATTGAGAAGTTTGCAATTTAGCAACAAGGGAAGGAAAACAGGCAAATAAGAACTTGATTTTTTTTTTTTTGTGTGAGTTAAACGTAAACACATTTTTTGTTAAAAGGCCATACTTCAGCATGTGCCTTATGCATGGTTTAATGTATGTTGTGATGCATCTGATCTAACCTTATAAGCAATATTATGGACTGCAAATTCTGTGGACTGTTATACAGTACCTGTATTTGATTTGTGAATGGTTGTTCATCTGTTAGTAAGTTAATATTTAAAAAAGTATTTTTTGTTGTTTTTATTACACAATACTTATTATAATATAGTAATAAAAATATATCTTTTTTATCTCACACTTGACAAATACCCTGAATAAAAAAAACTAAAAACTTAAATAAAACTAATACTGAAACTAACACAAACCAAAACGAAGCATTTTTGAACAAATACAAATTAATAAAAACTAATAAATCTGCTCTAAAAATGAATTCAAACTAACTGAATTTGAAAAAGAAAAGTCAAAACGAAATAAAAACAAACTTTAATGGAAAATACAACACTATTATAACCCTAGTGCAGAGAAAAACAAACATCTTAAGAGCTCAGTCGGCTACAATGGAAAACAGGCGCATGGAACGCGAGTCAATAGCTCAGCTGTGATAGACACTAAACAGTCACGTTCTTGATCATTTATCCTTGCATTTGGGGAGGATTATGAATTTCTTAAGCAAGAGCAAAATATGGATGGAATGAATATTTCCATATGAATTGTGTCCCAATCAGCAGCATAATACAGTTAAGGCCATTAGAGCTTGCTGCCATCTTTCCACATCCGTTGTGGTTATGAGCTGGAGACAAAAAGATAGTCAGTGAGCCCAGCCATTTATTATAACATAATAGTCAAGCTATTTCCTGGGAATGAACACACACAATGAGCTGTGATATATGGGATTCCCTCTTCCATGTAAAAGCAATTTAAGTGTCCTTTATGATTTCATTCTAAATCCCTTGTCCTTGTCTGGTGCAACTAAACACGAGGCAAAATGACGGATGGTCTTATGAGTGTGAAGAAAGCGGATAAAGAATACTTTGTGTATCATCCACCCATGTGATGTGGAGGAAGGGTTTACTATTAATTATAACGAAACAGATTTTCCCCTTTGCATATCACTTGGTTCCACTGGATGCACAGTGGCATGCTTGGTTAATGCGCAATGGCTCAAATAGTCCAGTGTAGCATGCCACTGTTGACCTTAGGGAGTGAGGGGTTAAGCGGTTGGCTGGTGTTGAAATACTAGTTTAACTCAGTCCCTCTGAGTCTCCAAGAGCATTATATCCAACTACCGGAGACAAATTCCTTGTGTGTTTTGGACATACTTGGCAAATAAAGATGATTCTGATTCTGATTCTGATTCTGATATACTCTAACACCTGAGCCAATCCACTTCAATGTAGTTGCTCATGACAAATTGTACATGTCAAAGTTTAAAACGGCAGAATTTAATGTCATTATTACCACGTACCCGATAGACACATGTAGTTCTCTTCATCATTCTTCCTTTTCATTAAGAATAACAATAAATTTTTAATTCATTCTTTACTTACCACTTTTACCTTTTCAGGATCCCGTGTCAGCTGGAGCATAGCCCAGCTAACTTTGGGAGAGGGGGTACACTCTGACTGGCCACTAGCCAATCACACCAACATGAATTAAATAATAATATTAACCTAGTGTCATGATTATTTTTCAGTTTTTGTGAAAACATCTCATTAACAACTTGTTTTCCTTTGCATATTTATTTAATTGCCCGCTGTGACCTTCAGCTCTGTAACAGTGCAATGCTAACATGAAGCAAAAAATAATCCATATATCTCCATGACACTATGACTATTCTCACTGCAATTTCATTAGGTCTATTTTAATCATGCTTCCCTGCTAAATGTCTAGTAAATAATGAGTAGACTTAAGATCTCTGTTTTTCTGTCCGTCAGTCTTTGATTTGCAGGGCCTCGGGTCAAAGCTCAATTGGAACAGTCACAAAAAATAGCCAGTATGCTGAGGGCTCATTAGCAGGCCTGGAGCATAAAGTGATGGTCACTGAATTATTATTATAATTATTATTTTCCTTAAATCCTCTTGATCCTAGAGATCATGGGGGGAAAAAGAAACACTCCATTATGAAGACATGGAATGGGGGAAATCTTTTGGGGAAAAAATGTTTGCGACGCTAATGTCTGCAGTTGAAATGTTCAATTTTATCAGGCACAACTTTGATTCATAATGCCAACAGCTGGTATTCTCTACAGTACTCTACAGTACATACAATATCTTCTGGAAAAGAAAGCTTTGAAGACAATTTTAAAAATAAAAATAAAATGCAGCTTGATAATATGTAATCATTTTCATCCAAATATCTTAGGACAAATAATACAGTTATTGTTCTGAAAAAAAACCCTAATTGTTTTGCAGATGTAATTGTCAACTGCTTTCTTTCAGAAACACCTCAATAATACAACACTTCGAGAAGCAGTGGCTGTGCTGGATTTCTCTGTGCACACATGCCGATGTAATCAGATAGGCTCTAAGTTATTTCCACTTCTCAAGGTTTGTTTTTGTCTGTCACTCAGTGTGACAAACAACCTTCAAATCTCAGAACACACGCAAACACACATCCATGGACAAAAATGGCTTTTGAGTGTGTGTGTATTTGTGTTATTATGCACACAACCATTTATAGGATTAACACTGATCAATAAATGCATCTGTAACAGGATTAAGACTGGAAAGATGGTGACATTCAAGGCACTGTTTGACACATCGTTTTCACATTGTATTGAGAAAGTCATGTTTTAGTATACAGTATTCTTAGAGATGAGGTTGATCTTTCATATTTTTGTAGAGTTTTGTATTAAGTTTCCTTCCTTTCCTTTCTGTGTTTTACACATTTAAGGTTGAACTCTATGAATTAGGTTAGATCCATCTACAAGTGAATGCTGAGCCATATCAGTACGATGTTGGGAGGAACCCTTTATGGCGGGTAGTTTAAACCACACTATTATTCACATTAGTAATTTTGCTTTTGGGAAAAGTGTGTGTGTACAATATTGTTTGCGACTCAGATCATAACTCTGTTCTTTGGACGTTTTATGCAACTACAGTATTTTGAAATGGAAAATGGATCATATACTATTTTGTACAGCCTCCTTGTGTTGATGTCTGGTGTGTGCTCATGACAGTCATGGAAAAAAAAACTGTGAAATCAGATACAGAGACAAAGCAAATGAAAGTCGGCAGACTCCATGATAAAAAAAAATGTTTTGGATTGGACTTTTAAGTGCCTCTCAGCAGAGATATCATGCTGTAAGATTCAAAACTCCACACGCTTCTCTTTACCGCTAATAGCCTTCTGCCAGTCTGACTTATTATAATTTAGGAGGAATTTCACAGAAAAACTTGTGCACCATGATTATTTAGTGAAAACAGTACACATGTAGACAGTTCTTGTACCTTAAAGATAATACTTTTAGCAGTGCTCTTCTTTCTGATTTGAAGACATTCTAATGGGTTGTTGTCAGTTTATTTGCCAATTAATGCTGGTCAGTTCCTTGAGACTAACCAGGTGATGTTTCTAAATGAGTGCATAATTCATAGTCAGGGTCTCTTAGCAGTGAAGGTATTGTAACATGGTCTGGGTGGCAACAGTGGAAAATTTACACCATGAGGACGAGTTTCTTTAAGGTCACACTGTCAAGGCAAAGAGAGAATCTCGCCTAACCTGACCTTTAATAGCCTAACATTATTTCAATTTATTACTACTACAGAGCCAATCCATTCCCCCATGCATGTTGGGTCATGTTATACAGTACAGTACATGTTTGTGGGTTTGGAAGACAGTGCTCAACATATGCTTGTGCGGGAGCCTTCCTTCCTTTTTTTTCCCTTTTTAAAAATTTTTTTTTTTAGCTCGAACTGGCATCCTGCCCAGGAATGATACAACATATGAGACTAACCCGGAAACTGCAGCCAAGAGTTATAAGCAAGGTTGACTCCATGAGTGCAGTTCAGTGACCAGGCAAAAAAACAAATGTGGGAGGACACTAGAACTGTCCAGTAAAAGCGAACAATGACTAAAGGACCTCTAGTCTCCAGAAACCTTCATCTGCAAACATTGTTGGGAGTAAGTGAAGATCCCTTATTATTTGTTTTAATTATTATTTTCATGGAAATTGGACCATATTTTTGTAAGAACGATAAAAGGCAGTCGAATTGAATGATTTAAATAAAACTGTGGAGTGTGAAGGCTGTCACTTCCTCATCTGAAGACTGTAGAGTTCAATTATCAAACTCTACAAAGCCGCAGACCTCAACCCAAAAATGCGGACTTTATTCTGAAAACAAAATTTCGAGCACTGAGTAAAAGTTTTACCCATATCAGCCACGACTCAGCTAAACTTGAAAAGTTTTAAAACATTGTGTCATTTGAGCAAAACATGCAAAGGTTATTTCCCTGCACAGGCAATTCATTCATGACAGATAGGTAATAGGAAATTAGAAGAATTTACACAAGGTAAAAATACTTTTGTGTAGGATTGTAGAGGTAACATGGGGAACAGTATGGGGTTCAAAGCTTTTACATCACTGGGATCCGAATCATGGCCTCAAGCGTCGCTCTTGGCACTAAAAGAAAAGGGATCAAGGCGGGGTTAAAAAAAGGGAGAAGAGCCATCTTGAAATGGGCTCTATTTATGGGTACACACTCAAGCAACTAGACTGCTGAGTTGGATGTGGTGAAGTGCACTGGGGAGAGCTTCGGCATCAAGGCTCTCCTGTGATCCGCTGACGACTTCTCTGTTAACTCTCTGATTCTCCATCAATGGACAATTTACAACATCCTCGCAGTCCAGCTTCGCTGTGTCACCGACACAGATTGAGACCGCAGCAGCTAAGTGAATCTGCAGTAGCTCAGATGGTCAAGTTATCCATTACCATGGGGCCTGTAGGTTTGCTTAAAGACCTGTAGCAAATAAAAATGTGGAAAATTTTTGTCAATATTGTTGCAGGCCACATCATAGTTGAGGTTTGCCTGGGAGAGCCATTACGGCTTTGAAAATGATCCAAAAATCCATCCATTTTCTGAGCCACTTCTCCTCACTAGGGTCGCGGGCGTGCTGGAGCCTATCCCAGCCATCATCGGGCAGGAGGCGGGGTACACCCTGAACTGGTTGCCAGCCAATTGCAGGCTTTGTAAATGATAAAATGTATAATCACTACATCATTGTATTACATACATAACTGGTCATACATTTGATTGTTATTATACATGCATTACTGTTATTATACATGCATTACTCACTTTCGGGTGATGGTTTAAGAAGAACCTGAAACGCACTAAAACCTTTGCAGTTGAACTTCAAGATTCAAGAAGCTTTATTATCAGTTTGCTGTACATGAAAGAGTAGTGCAGGTAAAATGTGACATTTCCCTGGGACGCAAACAACATTCTGAGACACGCACCCACACAACCCCCAACACCCAGACCCTCATACAAGCACCCACTCACACATACGTCCCTGAGACGTGTGTAGTAACAAATAAATAATATTACCTTACCTGCATCGGCTTTAGGATCCCATGTTAGTTTAAGATCACACAAACGATACATATGAGGGAAAAAAACAACTCTTATCTATCTTGCTTTGTGATTCTTTGAGTAAGCTGGAGTCATTGGACAAAGCGCTGGGAAAAAAAACATCCTCAGGACCATACTGCTGTGAGCCAACAGAACTAATGGCTATTAGTCATCCACTGTGATACTCCACAGAGATCACTTCAAGATTTTGTTTTTCTAAAGTTCCAAACATCTAAAATTTGTATTCCTCTGCTTGTAAACTAAATGTTTTAATTTTGTGCCAAGAGGATGATTTGTATCCCTTGAAGCCCTACTAAGGAAGATGAGTTGATTTCCAGTTACCCAAAGTCATTTGATAAATGACTGTGTAGAAAACCCAATTGCAAATTGTTGAACATCATTTTTTTTCAGTTAGTTTCTAGGCCTTTTGCCCACATTATTTCTGGCAAATGTTTTGCTATCATTACCCTCCCATTTTCATCACTGTCCTAAGTAGCCCTAAATCCTATGACTACTGCGTCTCACGCAGCTGTGCACTTTTATGGCATTTGCTAATGTACTGTAAATGGCATAAAATATGTCAAGCTTAGTCCTCTGTCAGGTCTCACTTTTACATCATTTTTACACCATTTTTGAATCCCCTATTTATTTGTTTGAAGGCAGATGTGATTTTATGTCCTCTGCTTGGCTGTAAAGTGCTACTTTGGAATGCAAATGAAGGTTTGATTGAGAGATTTCCACCAAAGGGGTGGTGTGTACGAGGTGACAGAAAGTGAGAAAGCATGTCCAAGGCGGCTGGGGATGTTTAGTATCGGGGCTGGAGTGGAATGTGGTGTGCTATGGGGTGTCTGGAGCTTGATGATGTACTGCTGTAAGAGTGGAAGTCTGGGAGATTAACGGAGGATATGCTGCTGTGCTTTTAAGTCCGAGCTCGTCCGTGATGTACAGACTTTGCAGGCAGTCAATCTCATCTGGTCTACTTGCCTATTATAAAAATCACATGCCTGTTTTAAAAACGCACAATAGTAACCAACTCGATTTCAGCGCTTAAGAGACATTCCGTACACCTCTCTTGAAAATTATTTAAGGACAAATCAAAAGAAAGGCTTTTTGGGTGATTCAAAATTGCAGGAGTTATGGCTCACTTACTGCCTCATTGCACTTATAAGTAGATTGTATATTGGGCCGTGGGGGCTGTGCTGCTGCCCCCCGTGTCCTCCTCTTCTCTCTCCCCCGGGGCGCTCTGCTGTGGTCGTCGCTCCTCTCTCGCTTGGCTTATGTGGGATTCCCGGTGGACTTCGGGGCCTATGGTGGGAGTCGGTGTCGGGCCACGGGGAGACGGTGGTCCCTCTCTGCCCACCTTTAGGTCCCCGCCTTCCTCTCCCCTCTCCTGGCAGGCACTTAACATGGGCTCGCTGTTGGCAGGCTGTGGCCTTTTTGGGTGGTAGCTGGCTCCTGTGTTGGGCTCTGTTGTTGATTGGGGCCACCATAGCGGGGATGGTGTTGGCGGTGGGGTGCGCTGGGTGAGTGTGTGTGGGTGGGGGGGGTTGTGGTCCAATCCCCTTGCCTCCTCCCTTGGGGCTGGTCGGGGCACTTCGGTTGGGCTGGGGCACCGCCCTGGGTCTTTGTGAGTGGGTGTCGTCCCCCTGGCTGGGTATCCCACGCGATGGGCTCGCTGGCTCTGTCCCCCCTTGCGGGTGGAGGGGGCCGGGCCTTTCGTCAATGTGCTGACTATGCAACTCCGTACAGCAGTTGACTAACATGCATGTGATGTGGTGTTCATTCAGAAATAAATTCCATAGACATGCTATAGGCTTGAATTGCTTGTCCTGAGACCACTAACAATAACAAAGGTTGTATTAAGATATCAACTCACAGGTTCACACCACTCATCAATAGCACTGACTTGCTCATCTTTCACGTCCTGTCCTACCTGCCCTTATCTGTCCTCTCTCATCTTGTCCTATTGGTTAGCTGTTACATGTCCTCACCGGGTGCCCCCCACATCCACATATAAGAACACGATTTGACTTCACAATGTTATTTGTAGTCAAATATCT